>NW_026555339.1:20560819-20594864 GCF_029017545.1 Prosopis cineraria | reverse complement strand
CTTGTTAAGGATATATTTTATTTATGTTTGGGATATTTATAACAAATGAAATATTGGTAGAGTGGAAATGTCTATGCTAAGTCATTTGAAGGTCCCAAGTTTGAATCCCCGGTGCAAGAAATGGGATTTTTATTTTGCTTAGTTCCTCTAAAATTACCAAAATACCCTTCCTCTATCAGATATATTTCTTTCTTCTCTCTCTTATTAAAGTCGGTTTTTATAGAGTATGAGAAAGAGGTAGAGGAGTCTGGAAGGTTGGTGCACTTCGTCTCTTCGTTTTTCTGTGCCTCCATTCCTCTTCTCATTTTAGTGGCCACCTATGAGAATGGAGGATGTTTTACAGTTCTAAAACATCCAAGAGGTTCACTTTTATATTTGCTATCTTTGTTTCTCCTTTTTCCATCTGCTATTCTGTTTGTGTCATCCATGTTTGGTCTACTGTTAGAGTGAGAAGCTAAGTCGCTGGATATGTTGATGTCCTGTCAAAGGCTAGGTTGTCTAAGCTAATTCGGTCCTTTTCCTTTTGGTGAGTAGTGATCGGCGTATATCCCTTGTTCTACTGCAAGTTTCATTTTTCTCCTTCCCATAACATATGCAGCGTTGGCTCTCTCCTCTGTTTAGTACTTAAGGACCTTCTTCTTCCTCCTTGCTGTCGCTGTCTGGGCTAGTCAAGTTGAGGTGAGGAATTTTTGGACCTTCTATTTATGGATTGGCTGTACGTGTGAGTGTGTGTTGCTGTCGCTGCTCTATGTGTGGAGCTATAGTACTTTATTTTTGCTCTACTATCGCCTATGCTGTTATAGAAGGAAGAAGGTTGAAACTTTAAGCTTGAAATCCATCTAAACTTGGAAATAATATATTATATATGTGGGTTGTGCATTGGAGTTTCAGAAATTATCTCTGTGACTGTACGTGCATGCATAGAAAAAGAGGAATTTCTATTTAAATGGATATTGTGGTTATGCAAGGAAGTAAGAAGATATTGAAGATTGGGATTCCAGTTGGAAATGATTGAATTGGTGATATTGTAAGGTTTCAATGAAGTTGAAATTTAAGAAGGAAAATATTAATATTAACTTGATAAATTATGCATGTATGTTGTTTGATAAAATACCTAATATAAAATTTTACCTCAAAGAAATGGAATGGCATGGTTAAAGCTTTATGGAGAAAGTTATAAGGATGAATGGTAATTCCTAGTCCAATTTTAAATTATAAATTTAGCTTTGAATTTTAGATGGTGATGGATAATTTGGAGTTGTGTTTAAGATTATATTTATGTATATCCTTATTGGGCAGGTGGAAGAACAAGAACTTGACAGGAATTAAAGGAAGAAAATATTTAGAAATTTGAAACTCTGATAAGTAAGTGAATAGCATTCCATTTAATTTATTTTTAATAGTCTTTTATTGAAATATTTTATTCTTATGAATTACATTAATTTTGAAAATTATGAAATATTAATGAAGGACAAACAAGTTATGATATGTACATTTATTTATTTTTAAAAGTGTATTTCCAAGATTGATGGAAGCATTCTTGTATGGTTATTAAGCTTTGAAATGTATTGGCTACTCAATTATTGTAGGTATGGTATATTAGCTATAAAGTATGATTTTCGCAAATTTTGAGATTTGAAACAATTCATGCAAGTTTGGCATTGAGAATAAAAAATTTTATTTCAAAATTAAATTATTTCTCTCGCATGTTTGAAACGTGATTTTTAAGAGAACTCTAAATAGAACATTGCTGCTAACGGCAGTTCCATTAGCCCGTAGCACTGTGGTTAATAACTAGCTAGTTTGATTTTCGTGAACTTTGTTCTCACGTTTGTTATTCGTGGGCCTTGTATTCACATTTGATTTCATGGCTCCAAGTTGCATTTGGTTAGCCGTACCCTCATGGATTGTGTGTCCATGTTTATTTTTGTACCTTCGACTGCGTTTGGTTATTTACCCTCATGGATTATGTGTCTACTTTTATTTTTGTGGTATAAGTCGCGTTTGGTTATTTACCCTCGTGGATTGTGTGTCCACATTTGTTACTTATTTTGTTGAGTTCTCAAAATTTTAAAAGTTGACTATTATCTATTTTCAAAATTTACATGATTTTGGCTAGCAAATATATCACTCTAATTTATGTGTGAATAAATGGTTTTCTTTCAGCATGATAAAAATAAATTGCTTTCAACTTACTTTCATTTTACAATTATGATTACGACTTACAGACTTACAAATTTATTTTGTTGAATTATTTTTATTTAGTTTACACCATTATTAGAGTTTGTTAATTTAAAATTTTAAAATTTTACTTTGGGAATACTATTCACTGGAAAATTTATTTTGGCTTCAGATTTGTTAGCTGATACTGATTCCACCATCAACATCTGAAGGGCAATATAGCTACATTAGGTGGAAATTTTGGTTGGTATTGTTGCTTTTTGATGTAAATCTATAAGTTCTATGTTTTTTTATTTAAAAGAAAGATTAGTGCCCTACATAGATTGTTGTTAGTGTTTTATTTTGATCTATATATATACTGTGGTTGGCTGGAAGGAGTTAAGCTCCTAATGATACTGTACTTTATAAAAATTTTGTTGTAGAATTTTAGGTGATCCTATTTATAAGGGAGGTTCTGCTAAAATTTCTACAAAAATGTTAAAGTCTTCTTATGACAGTTAATAGTAAAAGCGTGATAATTTCTATATAATATGATTATTTTTTTTAGAAAATAGATTAAATTTTCATGTTAAGGCTTACGAGAATGCATAATATAGTTTGCACCCGTGCCGGTCCCTCTCTGTTTTCGGGGCGTGACATCTCTAAATATAGAGAAACAAGCAATCAAGCAAGAAGAAGTGAAAACTCCTACCTTAAATTCAAAGGACTTTATAGCAACTCGTGTAGAACCTAATCATGAGAGTGGTATGTCCATTCCAGTACCTTTGCCATTATAGGCTACATTAAAAACTCCACTAAGACTCCTCTACTTCCAGTATAATTGGCACATTCCCAAGTTATGTTTAGCCAAAACCAACCTCCCCTTACTACTTATTCACTTCATCTACAAGTTTGTACTTGCTAAGAGTGTCTTGTCACTTAACAAGAAACTTCAACAATATCTTGTTTGTTGGAAAGGTTTTCTAGAGATTCTAAATATTTAATGTTGTCCTTCACATGATGCAATTTATCACTACCTTACTTGTTGGAAAGTATGTCAAATCTATGCACATGAATGAAATTTTATCTTGCCGTCCCTCCCCAACTAATTTGTGCTTCCAAACGAGTTCTTCAAGCAGGCAAGAAATGATGGAATATGAGATAATGGTTACTTAGGATAATTAGGATTTATCCAAGATATAGAATTATCCATTAAGGATATTTAAATAAGGATATTTATCCATTAGAATCAGAATTTATTATTTATTTTTATTATAATTTCAGATATTAGTATCTTTAAAATTATATTTAAATTTAGAATTGGTATTTGAATTTAAATTTTTATTATTTTATTATTTTTAGAGCTCTATAAATAAAGTTAAGTTTTTATTTGTATTAAGCTTTGATTATAGCTTTGGCCTTCCCCCTTCTTTTCTTTCTCTCCTCTCCCTTTCTTTCCCATCTCTTTCCTTTTCCTCTTTCTTGTTTTACATCACCTATCTTGGACTCCTTTGGACTTTAAAGGACTCATTTCTAAGTTTTAAGCATTATTCCATAATTATTAAATGCATTTATAATTTGGCTTCAAAATTTTTTTTTTAAATTTTTGATAGAGTCCGTGAGAGCCATTCTAACTTTTAGGGTACTTTTTGCTCGATTGTATTGAGTAGCCAGCTTAATTTTGGCTTATTCTTAAGCACCTTGGCCCAAAATCCAAATATTTACTTTAACCACACTTGTATAACTTGTATATTTGTTTGCACCCGGGCTTTGCTTGAACCTTTGTTCTAATATTAAAATGTCACATCGTCACAATGATGATATTTTAGCTATTAAATAGTAAAATATTATTAAAATAAAACTAATTAGTATTTTTTAATTATTCACCGTTGTTGTCTCCAGCAAAGTAGTGGGTCAACTATTAAGTTAAAATGACTAGTCAAAGACGTATTTTGATTTTCTTTTACAAGAGAAAGAAAAAATATCAGTCTCTTGATATTTATTTTTGGAGATTTATAATCAATATTAATTCTCTAACATCTTTTCTATAATATTTCCTGTCAACTTAATTGTCAAAACAATAGAGGTTGAATTGAAGGGCAACATTCTATCCTTTTTAATACCTGACGAATGATATTGTGCCACCCTAAGGTAACAGGTGTGCCTAATAAAAAGAGGTAAAAAAATGTACCTTAATTCTAATACTTTTTTATTACTTTACACTTATCATTACACGTGCTCTTTAGATACACTTGTGCTCTTATTCTATTAAATTTTTCAAGAAATCACATTTTAAGCATCATTTTAACAACAATAGGTAGCTTGCAAAATCTACTTAATACATAACAAATTGCAAGGAAAGATTCCAGAAACACTTGGGAATTTGCTAAGTTTAGTAAAGCCAGACCTCTCACCTCTCCCAAAATAATTTGTCTGGTAAGATTCCCAATTACTATAAAAGCTTATGTCCCTTAGTTTGTATGGTAACTATGTCCAGCATCTCTGTGTCTAGAATGTCTAAATACATCATCATCTAACTCTTCCAAAACGGATAATCTTCTAAAGGGATTTTGTCACATCCCAAAAATTAGACGTGACTGATATGAGATATATGTACAAACATACATCCCTTTAGCTGTGGTGGAGGAAACGTTAATATAATATTTAATATCTATTTCTATAACATAATTAGATTTATATTGAAATTTTTAACACCTTTAATAATGTTTACCTATAAATAAAGTTTCAGTATTTTTTGTAGAAATTTTGGCAAAACCTCTCTCTTAAATAGGACCTCCTAAAAATTCTACAATACAATGTTTCAATCAAAATATCAAATTAATCTAGAGCAAAGCTTCTTCTAGCCAGCAAACAGAGTATATAACAAAATAAAGGACCTAGCTATAAACTATGTGAAGCACCTAAAATAAGTTTACAAAATAAAATTTCATAATTAAAATTTTACATCAAAAGAAAGCTTAATCTTTAGCTCCTCCACTTTTAGTTAGTAATAGACTCCTCAATGTTTGGTAGGTGGTTCAGCATCAGCTACATTATCTAAGACCAAATTTATTTCTAGTAAATAACGTCTCAATTTATAAAGTTTAAAAGGATAAATGAATAAATGACAATGATTATAAAAATTAAAGAGACAACAACTTTCATATAAAATATTTCAAAATCTTTGAAATTAAGAAATTTTATATAACCATAAATAAAATCTTAACCATTAAATTTATAATATCAAATATCCTTATCGCTTGATCTCAAGAAGATAAATAAATAGAATAAATAAATATAGTAACATTTACTAATTAAACTAATAGAGTATGTAATCACCAAATAATTTAAAAATCATGATTCCAGGGACTTATCAAAACAATTAATTAACAAATGTGGACACACTGTCTATGAAGGTAACTAACCAAGCGCGACTTATGCTACAAAGATAGACATGGATGCATAGTCCACGATGGTAACTGACTAGACATGGTCAAAGCCATGAAATAGAAGTAGATATACAGTTCACGAGGGTAACTAACCAAGCATAGTCAAAGCCATGAAACAGACGTAGATATATAATCCACGAGGGTAATTGACCAAATGTGGTCAAAACCACGAAACAGATGAAGGTATGAGACCCACCAATAATAGACATGAGAATAGAGCACATGAAAATCAAACTAGTTAGTCATTGACCATGGCGTGCCAAGGGCTAACGGAGCTACCGATAGCAACTATTGTTCTGCATATAGTCCCTTTGAAATCAATTTTCTAACTGTCCCAGTGACCAGCATAGAATATGAGATAAACTCACATTCCTTAAGCCTTAATTTTCTAAAAAATTAATTCGAGATAATGAAAAGTAATTTATGTCTAAATTAAAATTTGTAAAATCTTAACCATTTTGTAGAAATTTTGACAGAGCCTCTGTTGTAACTAGAACCTTCTGAAATTTCTATAATAACAAAATCTGTCAGCCAAACCAGAAAGGAGCTTAGCTCCACAACAATAGATTTCACAATAATAAAATAATACTAAGACCTAACTACGGTATACATGGAGCATCAATTGCCATGTAAAATGTAGTGAATATTTACATCAAAATAAATTATTGAAGCATGCTTTCACTATCCAACAAGCAATAGAGCCCATCAATGATCAGCAAGAGGTACATGGTCAACTATATCATCTAAGATCAAAGAAATTTTTCGTTGAGTAGTGTCCCAATAAAAATTATAGATAAAACATGTAAAAGTAATAATTAATAAAATTTAATATGCAACAAATGAAGGGAATATTAAAAACCCATTTTTTATTTAATAAGAAATTATAAAGTTTCTCAACAATATAACCATGAAATAAAGTAATAATTTTAGAGTTTTATAGGTTATCAAGAATCGTACAACGCATAAAATATATATAAAAAAGAATTCAAATAATGATATCATAAAAAATTTGTGAATAACTAATATAAAACAATAAATTTTTAAAACTAATATAGGAGGAAATTTATCATATAAAATCATATACGATCAAATAATATTTTTTTAATAGAATAAATTTAAAAATAATAAGTTTCAAAAAATTCACTTTTAGTAGGACTTTATCAGAATGATTAACAAACGTAGACATACAGTTCACGAGGGTAAGTAACTGGCAAGCATGGACACACAACCTACGAGGGTAAATAACTAACAAGCATAGATTAAAGCAACGAAACAATCAGGTGCAACTAGAAGCCACAAAACAAGCATAGGCACAAAGCCCAGGAAACAAGCATGAGTACAATGCTTACAAATATCCATTCCTCCATTCCACGTGCGTTGGCCTGCACACGAGACTAGCAACTCCTACAAGCACCCTACTACCTAATGTACCATGGCGCGTCAAGAGCTAATGAAACTGCCGTTAACATCCAATGTTTTGAACACAGTTCCTTTAATTAAAATTGAGTGTACATGGAGTTGAAACATTCATTGAAAACTATTCTTTTCAAAATATAATATTCAACTATCAAATTTTATTTTCAATTTTTTTTCATACACGAATCACCATGTTAACCACTGTCATATAAATTATAAAATTTAAATAACAGAAATGCTTAGAATAAATAATCAATTAATAATGTACCAAATCCAAATATTCCTTAACAATAGCATAATTCTTAATGAAAATAAAACAAATTATGTAATGAACCAATTAATATAAAAGTGAGTTAAGTAAGAAGAATTATACAAATAATAAAAATTGAATTAACAAGAATATTTATAAAACTCATGAAGGAATAATATAAAAATTTAAATAAAGAAATTCTATAAACACCTGGCAAGAAATTATTTGGGACACCACCTACTCACATAAAAGTTCCCCAAGAATTCTAAAGCTTGCTCCTTTTATTTTTCACTTTTATTCTAATAATGCCCTTAATTTTTTGACAAATAAATCATAGTTCTAGAATCATTTATCAAATAATTTTCCAGGAACTTAATGGGCATTTAAATTTAATCCAAACAATATTAATTTTTTCCTAACTCTTGTTAATTTTTCTCATTTCTGTTGTCAGTGATTCTAAGGTGAAAATCCTTGATTTTTGCTTTCTTTCTCCTTGATAACTCAATGCTTGTGTGTGTGTGATGAAACAATATGGAAGTTGCAATTCTCTCTTGATTTTTTTGCTGTTGTTCATGGCTGTAAATATATATATATACATATATATATATATATATTAATTTTTTTATTGAAGTAGGATGATGACACATATGGGTTATAATTTTTCTGTTAAACTAATTTTGCTTGGATTGGTTGATGCTGAAGAATTGTCGGAGTGAAGCTGGAAGAGAATAGTTTAGATACGAAACTTAAAGATTGGTACCTATAAGATGTTTGTGTAAATGTTTGTTAGAGGATATTACAAAGGAGATTTGACTCAAGAATTACTAATACATGATTATTTGAATTTTTTGAGATGGATAGCTTGTTAATGAAATATTTAAATGCTAGAGTTTTTATGAGGGTACTGAAAAGGATATATATTTGGTGCTTGACAAAATGCTAATGAGGAATATATATATATATATATATATATATTAATTGTAAAGCTTTGGTTTTAAATTTTTAAATTTATTATAGTTGATTATTGGTGGGAATGTTGAAAAGAAATTATTACAATGGCTGGGTGTTGAATAAAATTTTAATATGATTTATAGGGTGTATGAAAGGGGAGAAATTTGATTGAACTTGAGAGGAGAAATTTGAATTTCAAGTAAGTGGATAGCATCCCAACTGATATTCCAAACAAATTTATCTTTACTAAAATATTACATTTTCATGTAAACCATTTTACTAGTAATAATGAAATTATTGGTTATTTTGATTTTTTAAAATTACTTTATTTTGTGAAACTCACTATATTGGAATTGATAATTTAAGTTAATCAATAAATGCAAGATTGGACTTTAATTGTGAAATTTCATTTTGGAAATTATTGGATTGATATAGAAAATGATTCATACGAGTTCAACATTGAAAATGAAAATTTTATTTTGAAAATGATGATTTTCTTGCATGTTTGAAAATAAATTTTAAGGAAACTTTATACAGAACACTGGTTGCTAACGGTAGTTCTGTTAGCCCTTGGCGCGCCATGGTTAATGATTAGCTAGTTCAATTTTTGTGAGCTTTGTTCTCACGTTTGTTATTTTTGGGTCTCATACCTGTGTTTGATTTCATGGTTTCGAGCTGCGTTTGATTAGCATTACCCTTGTAGACTGTGTGTTCACATTTGTTTCATAGCCCAGGTTGCGTTTGGTTAATATTACCCTCATGGACTGTGTGTCCTTGTTTGTTTCGATGCTCTAGCCGTGTTTGCTTATTTGCCCTCGTGGACTGTGTGTTTTACTTTTGTTTTTGTGGCCTAAGCCACGTTTGGTTATTTACCCTTGTGGACTGTATGTCTACATTTGTTAATTGTTTTGATAACTCCCTATAATTGTAAATTTGGTTATTTGGTGATTTTATATCCCATTATTTTTTTAGTAATTTATTTACAAGTATTTATGTCATTTATGTGCCTTCTTGAAATCAAGTGATAATAACAATTCTTATGATAGTTCAATGGTCTAAGATTTTATTTAAATTTTATAGGGCCATTATATTTTGAAGTTTATTAAATTTTTATGGAAATTGTTGTCTCTTTTACTTGCATAATTATTTGAAAAAAATTTTTACTCATGTTCAATTATTTACTGTTGGAATGTTATTTACTAGAAAATTATTTTTGGTCTCAAATACCTTAACTGACATTGATCTTCCTCCTATCGACCCTTGAGAACTTTTAGACGTGTTAAGTGAAAAGGTAACCAAAATCCCTCCTATTGATGTAATTATAAAAACTTATGTATTTTATTTGAAAATATAATTAGATGCTCCACATAGGCTATGGTTAAGGTTCTATTATGATCTGTATATGTGTTTGCTGGTTAGAAGGAGCTGAGCTCTGAATTGATACTATTTGTTGTGTAAAATATTGTGTTGTAGAATTTTCATGAAATCCTATTTACAGGGAAGGTTTTGCTAAAAAATTTATAAAAATATTAAAATGTTTATTATAATGATTTTTATTAAGTATGTCATAATTTTCAGTACAAATTCAATTATATTTTAAAATGGAAATCTTTCTCAATCTAAGACTTAAGGGATTGTGATATGGTTCACATCCTGTATCGGCTACCCTCTATTTTTAGGGCATGACAATTAACTTCCCCATATGGTTTATATTTGACTTTGAAGGCCCATTTTGAGTTAATGGCTCACTTCCCTAGTAGAAGAGTCTTAATGGTCCATGAGCTATTATGTTCAATATCAGCTTTAAGTTCTTTGTACATGGCATCACACCAATGGGGATATTATTTGCTTCTACAAAACTATTGGGCTCATTATGGGAGCTAACGGCCATTAAGAAAGCTTTGTGTGTTGGGGAAAATCTAGCATAAGAAATAAAATTAGAGAAGGGGTGTTGAGTCAAGTTACCAGAAGCTGCGGGAGTGGCTGAAAGTGAATGGGTTCATGAAAATGGTAGCTTAACTTCAAACTCTTCAAATTGTTGAGGTAGTTGCTTTGGTCGCTTGCTTCGGCGCATTGCAGGCTATTGAGTTCTGTTAGATTCAGTGGATTGTGGATCAGGATCATGAAAAAGAGACCCATTTGTCTTATTAGATGGTACGGCATTAGTAATAAGGACATCAATATCATCATAGCATGTGCCATTTGGGAGGCTCAAGTGGTATAGGTCATTATTGTGAGCATGGCAAATAGGAAAATCATGCTAAATAAAAACAACATTTCTTAAGACGTGAATTTCACCTGTCTTCATATCATATAGTTTGTACCCCTTTTGGTTATTTGGATACCCAATGAAAAGACATGCTTTACCTCTTTCATCAAATTTGTCATTAGGTTTGGCGTTATGCATATAAGCCAAACACCCAAAAGCTAGGAGATGTTCATAAGTTGGTTTCTTCCCCATTAACATTTCATAGGGAGTTTTATGACCAGTAGATTGTGATAGTAAATGGTTTATGAGATAAACAGTAGTTAAAACACATTCTCCCTAAAATTTAGTTAGCAAGCTCGCTTGAAATTGTAATGCCCGTGTAGTTTCAAGGATATAACAGTGTCACATTTCCATCACTCTATTTTATTGAGGAGTGTAGGGACAATTAATTTGCAAGATAATGCCTTTTTCTACATATAAATTTAATAAATGGCTTGATTAAGATTCCAATCCATTATCTGTTTGAATTTTCTTGACCCATGCTGCAAATTGATTTTCAATCATAGATAAAAACATTGAAAGACAAGTCTTAACATCAGATTTAATAAGGTAGACCCAGACACCTCTACTAAAATCATCTACTATTATGAGAAAATAATGTGCATATGAAAATGAAGGTATCTTGTAATCTCCCTATATGTCACCGTGAATTAATTCAAAATAATAAGAAGTCTTTATTGAACTTTCAGTACAAACAAGCATAGTCTGTTTAGCTCTTCTTCTTCCTCCTAAGCTCACGCCGCCACTTGTTTCAATTTTTTTTCTCTCCATCAAAATCGTGCATCCTTTATGTATAAATAGTGTTGCATTTGCGTACGGCTAAAGAAAAGCTAATAATAAAATAGTAAAACTACTCTAAGCAACCCTAATTAAAAATTACACTAAATAACCTAAAATAAATTTAAACAAAATTTTAAAGATTTAATTCTTGATTTTGATCTCCAAGCATGCCCATATTCTTCTTATCCAAAATAATCTTTATTGATATCTTTTAAATTGAATCTAGAAGATCTGCACAAATAAAATAAAATTAAATAGCAACTGTGCAAAAATATTAAAGATATTATTTATATTTTAAAATCAAAGATTTTGATAGTTAAAATCTCAAATTGAATATTGGCTAATAAAATCAAATAATATCTAATTAAACTCAATTAGCCTCAAATAAATATTTAAAAGTCTAAATTAAAAGGATAAAAATATATAAAATTGTCATTTATCAGTTCTAATGTAAGAATCATAATGACCCAATTGTTTATTCTAGAAAATACCAAAAAAAATACTCTATTTGTTTCATCTTTTCTTCGGGAGGATGAACAATATCACCATATCACACTTGAGCCTCAACCTAAAGACATATAACCCATCACATTCCTTAATCATCCCAATCAGCTTTCTTGACCTATAATCTTGTACCAAGCATAGGTTTCCCACATGAATTACATAGAAGTTATGATATTGTCTCAATAATCTGCTAATAGAAATAAGATTGCATTGAAAATTTAGTACATAAAGAACTTTATCAAGACGGAGGCTGTCGTTGAGCTTGGTTTGACCAACCCCTATTACAGGAACACTTTAACCATTGGGAACCTTTATAGGCAATTGGTTCGTTGTCTTTATTATTCCTTCAAGGATCTTGGGATTGTAAAATATGTGTCTCGTGGCACTTGTATCTATGACCTAATCATCATAAAGTTAATCATACCTGCCATATTAGCATAAGGTTGATCGACGTGCTTGGATGGCTTAGATTTACAATCAATGTACTTTATAATTGTATCAAATTGTTCAAACATTAATCTTGGAATGAGACTGTCATTAGTTGTCACCTGTGCGGCACGTCTATTCTGCCATGTATTACCACGTCACATTCTTTCTTATCACTATTTGATTTGGGCTAGTCAGTTGGGTAACCTATGAGTTCATAGCATTAGCCTTTTGTGTGATTGAGTTTTTGACAATGGTTACATTTTTGCATTTCCTTTCTCCCATCTCTTCTATTACCTCAGCAACCTTGGACTTGGAACGTTGCCACTTCAGCCACTAGTTTGCTCATTGTAGAAATTTGTCTTTGTTGCTCATCTTATGTCACTAAGTGTTATGCTTGACCCAATCGAGGAGCTAGCTTCATACTCAATATCTGGGTTTTGATGGTATTGAAAGACTCATCTAAACCTATAAGAAAGTCATATAGTTGCTCTTTCTCTTTCATCTCCACCAGTTGCTTCTTGACATTGCACTTGCAGCTCCTACATACACATTTTGGCCATGGCATGATTGTTTTAATCTCATCCCATAGACCTTTAAGTTTTGTGTAATAAGTTGGTATGACAGAATTCTCTTTCTTAAGCACTACAATAACCTGCCATAACTTATAAACTCTCGATTCACTTCCTTTCCTAAACGTTCCTTCAAGATCAACCTAAGTCTCCTTAGCAGTCTTTGCGTACCTTATGCTTGAACGAACATCCTTGTCCATTGTACTTTTTGCCAGCCTTTCATTATGGTATCACACTGCATCCATAGGTTCAAGTCCAAAGAATTTACTTCCAGTATACACAGTGAACCATCTATGAAGCACATCTTATTCTTCACATAAAGTGCATTTTCCATATCACTATCCTATTTAAAATAATTTCCCTCATTGAGATGTTCTCCAACATACACATGTCCAGGGCTATCAAACGAATGCAAGGAGTACAGGGAGGAAGCATCAATACTATTTGATGTCATCTTTTTACTCATTATTGCCGTTAATTTCTATGCGTGGTGAATATTAAAATTACAGGTCAGAACCTTACTCTGATGCTATGTAGAAAAGGAAATACTAATTTAAGGTAAAGTTGTTTTATTCATCTTTATAGCAGTTATATATAAATATATATGTAGTTACGAGAATCACCATAATCTACATAAAATCAATTATGCCATATCTATCTATATTTTATAATATCTAAGCTATATACATGGCTATTCTATAATAGAAATATAATAATGACATCATTCTTTATAATAGAAATATAATAGTGATGTCATCCTTTAAAGGTTTCTCATTTCAGATGAACTCATAATGCACAAAGAAGGAGAAGAAAATAGAACCTCAACTGAATAAGGGAGAGAAAATCTGATATCAACTAGCCCTAACTCTATTGGAGGAGAAAGTTTGTGGCACTTAGTCATCAGTGACGGACGGAGTTGCTAGCTAAAGGTTTGAAGTTTCTAAAAACAAAACTTACATCATCCTTCATAATAGAAATATAATAATGACATCATCCTTCATAACAAAAATATAATAGTGACATCATCCTTTAAAGGCTACTCATTTCAGATGAACTCATGATACACAAAGAGGGAGAAGAAAATAGAACCTCAACTAAATAGGGGAGAGAAAATTTAATGCAAACTAACCCTAACTCTATTGGAGGAGAAGGTTTCTGGCATTTCCTTAGTCATCAATGATGGACGGAGTTGTGGCCAAAGGTTTAAAGATTCTAAAAATAAAACTCCTCTTCAATAAGGAAGGAAGAAAGTTAAGGCCACTGGTGACAATCATGCTGGAGGGAAGGAAGATGGAGAAGGAAGGAAATTGAAGAGCTCTTTGTCTCTCTGTGATTTTTGGAGCATTCCACCAATAGAAAGAAGAAGAAAAGGAGAAAAAAATGAAGAAGGATATCTTAGTCTTTTTAAGCAAAGAAAGAAGAAGATGCAAGTTGGGCAGAATAGTACCTACCCGCCACCACTTTGATGATGGAGACCAGCACAAATAGAGGAGAGATCAGAGATTGAAGGGTGGTGGTGAAGGTTTTGGACAAACTCTCTAGTTGTCTCAACTAATGCCAGAAATGCGAGCTATGATAGGAAGGAGGAAGATAAAAATTTCCTAAAAGAAAAATTGAAAAAATTACAAGAAAGAGCACAAGCAAAGAGCTTTTACTCAGACAGTTAAGTCCTTTTAGGGTCATTACAAATTTGATTGTCGAGAGTCCTTTTTTGAGGTTATCATTTGCAAAAATTTTCATTAATAGGTATATTTTATTCAGATAGTTAAGTCTAGCAAAGAGCTACCAGCCTTTGATCCCAATTGTAAAAGAGCCTAAGAGGGGGGTTGAATTATGCTTAACAAAAATTTAACAAATAATGCATATTGAAAGAGATAAGTCTGGAATGATATCACTAAATTTGTTAAGAGTGAGGGAAAGAAGCTTACATCAGTATTTATAATGGTTTAGTTCCTATCAAGATAAATAAATGAGTGACTACCAAAAGGGGTTGCTCCTCAAAAAAATGGTTTAGAAAAAAAATTGTCCTACTTATTAGTACAGGGTGCTCAACAATTCTTGAAAATAAGTTCAAGGATAAAAAAGAACCCAAATCCTCAATGTTATAGATGGGATCCAACTTGGAACTTCCTATTTATAAGGGAGCTTTTATGTCACAAGGCTATAAGACTATTGGTTTGCACTATATGTATATATATATATATATGGTATTTTCTAGGAGCCTTGTTTTGTTTATAATAGAAAGCATTAGATAATTTTTATAATTATTTTCTAATTATACCCCTACTTCATTTATACTCTCCTTTTAAAGACGATGCATTGAAATTTCACTTGTCATTGTTAAGACACTTATGTAAAGTATTTATATGAAGAACATCTTTTAATTAATAATGATCTATTGATTAAATTAAATTACCTCCCATTTCCAATTTCCAATTACCTAATAATTCCAATTAAATTAAAATCCTGAGATTATTTGAGAGACTAATTCAATCTAATATGGTGTTTCTAATTAATAATTATCTATTGATTAAATTAAATTAAGTAAAAACATTAATCATGAAACACATAATCTAGCATTAACAACATGGAAGATAGAAATTAAAGAGTTTATATGTAACGACCTTAAAATTTTAAAAAATTAATTGATATTTTATTTAAATTATTTATATATCAAGTGGAGAGTGGTAGTTTAGTAGAATTTATATTAGTAACTTTCTTGAAATTTTAAAGTTTGAAATTTATTAAGCAAAAGTTTGATTTTATTTTGTTTTAAATTATAAAAAAAATTTGGGTTTTAATATTCCATTTATTAATCGTTACTTCTACATGTTTTATCTATACTTTTTATTGGGATGCTATTCACCGAAAAATTTCTTTGGTCTCAGACAATGTAGTAGACCCTACACCTCCTGTTGATCATTGAGGGGCTCTATTACTTTTTGGACAGCGGAAGCATGCTTGAATCATTTATTTTAATGTAAATATTCATTATATTATACAATGGTAGTTAGTGCTCCACGTATACTGTAGTTAGGTTCTGGTCCTATTTTGTTATTATATAATATGCTGGTGTGGAGCTAAGCTCCTTTACTAAATTGGTTGATAGGTTTTGTTATTGCAAAAATTTTGAGAGATTCAAATTACAGGGGAGATTTTGTCGAGATTTTTACAAAATATTTAAGATTTTTTGAATATTATAATTATATATATATATATATAAATTAGTTATCAATATTTTAGCTTAATCTTATATAGTTAAGGCTTATGGAATGTGAGTTTGTCTCATATTCTGTGTCGGTCATACCCCTAGTACTAGGGGCATGACAAATGGTATTAGAGCATAGGTTTCTATGGTTACGTGGAGTAAGGATTTTTCTTTAGAGTTTCAATTATTATTATGAACCCGGGCATAGTAATAATTGAGGCTTCATTGAAGGTCCTATTAGGATGTACCAAAGAGTCATTCTTTTCCCTATTTATCCTGCTTCTTATTTAATTAATGCATTTCATAATAAATATTTGTTATGTTTTTTTGATTTGTATTGTGAGAATGTTGCCTAAGTAGTGTCCTTTTGATAGAAGTTCTAGTAGTAATAAAGCATCTGATAGTTTTTTGCTCCACACAATGAATTGTCCCATAATGGTGTAAGGCAAGGTTGCAGGCATAATTCGGAAATTTTATTTGAGGCTAAGCCTTTAAATCCTAAATCTCTTGAGGGTGCTTCATCATCTATGCACGGTGCAGGAGAGGGAACTTATAGTGATATGGGAGAAGAGACAGCTTTAGTGAAGTTGATTGATTTTATCAAGTTGAATCTTCTTGTTTTCTTTGGAATCAAAGAGAAAGAAAACCCATTAATTTTTTTTGGGCATTTAGAAGAGATGCTCAGTCTTGAGATGCCTAGATCTTATGTTTCTCCTTTTGCCAGTACTCTAATTTTTAGAGGTAGTTTTTGAAATCCTAGACCGCAGTATCAGCCAGTGTTGAATTAGCCAAGTTATGGTAGACTTAACGTATTATTTGTGAGAATTTTCATTTTGTACCTTGTCGTGAGGCATATAGTGCTTGTTATGAGTGTAGACAGGTTGGTCATTTGAAAAGAAATTGTCTATTCAATAGGTTTCTAGCTAGGCATCTGCTCGACCTTCTCCCTACTTGACTACTTCTGTGAAAGCACCTTCTGCCACTACTAATAAGGGTATGTCGAGAAAAACATATGGAAAGCGGGGCCAATCTTTAAGGTAAGGACAAGCACGGGTTTATGCTATGACCCGATAGAATGTTCAAGCTTCACATGATATAACTACCAAGGTTAGTAATCTTTTTATGGTTGCTACTTTGATAAGAGAATCTCTTAGTTTCACAGAGATATAAGTCTTGTAAAGTATCTCTTGAGAATCGAGAAAATATAGTTGATTTGATGACATTAGATATGATTGATTTTGATGTGATTTTAGACATGGATTGATTAGCTTCCTATCATGCTACTATTGATTGTCACCTGTCGGTGGTGAGATACAAAGTTCCTTGGGAGAGGCTCCTTTTATTTTTCAAGGAAACCAAATAAAAAGACTAACTAATCTAATCTTAGCCCTGAAGGCCTAACGGCTTTTATTGAAAGGTTGCAAAGGGTACTTGGCCTTGGTGAGGGATATTGAGGAATAGGTTTTCAGATTGGAATAAATTTTGATGGTTAGAGAATTCTCTAATGTCTTTCTGATAAGTTTCCTAGTCTACCCTAGATAGGGAGATCAAATTTACTATTTATGTGATTTTGGGTACTTAACTAATTTCAATTCCATATTACTGTATAACATTATCTAAGTTAAGAGAATTGAAAAGTTAACTGTAAGGGCTATTGGATAAAGGATTTATTCACCCTATTACTTCTTATTGGGGAGCACCAACTTCATGCAATTTTTTTTCATATGTGAATTTTAGCTCGAACAAGTTACCTTTTTGGGTCATGTTGTGTCCAAGGACGGTATATAGGTGGATCCAAGCCAAAAAAATTTAAACTAGTTTAGAGTTGGACACGACTTACTATCGTTATAGAGCTTTAGAGTTTCTTAGACTTAGCTGGTTATTATCGTCATTTCATTGAAGATTTTTCAAGTATAGATGCACCATTAACTATATTGACTTAAAAAAAGTCAATTTTTCCTAGAGTGGTGAATGTGAAGTGAGTTTTTAGAAATTGAAAGATTATTTAATATCCATACTAGTTTTAAGCTTGTCATCAGGGACTAGAGGATATGCAGTTTTTTTTTTTACGATGCTTTTTGGGTTGGTCTTAGTAGTGTCCTAATGCAAAATGGGAGAGTGATTGCTTATGCCTTTAAAAAATGTAAGAAACATGGGCAAAATTATTCAACTCACGATTTGGAAATGGCAGCAGTCCTTTTTGCTTTAAAAGTCTGGCAACATTATTTGTAAAGTGAGACTTGTGACATTTTCACTGATTATAAGGTCTCAAATACATCTTGGAGTAGAAATATCTTAATCTTAGGTAAACGAGATGGATGGAATTGCCTAAAGATTATAACTGTGCAATTCAGTACCATCTTAATAAGGTGAATGTTGTAATTGATGCTTTAACCAAGAAATCTATGGGTAGTTTGTCACATATAATTGTTGTAAAGAGACATTTGATGCAGGAAATTTATAAACTTGAGCAAGATGGAGTGGAATTTGAAATTTTTGGATGGGGTATTTTTGGCTCACATGTAAGGTTGTTTTTTCCTTGATTGATCAAAATCAAATTAAAGTTGCTCAGAATTTGGATCCAAAACTTTGTAAACTATTAGAATTGATCAAGAAAGGGGAAAGCATCGAGTTCACTATTGATCAAGAGCATTTTAAGGTGTGATAACAAGATTTGTGTTTCACAAGTCAAAGACTTGAGAAGATATATTTTGGAAGAAGTAACCATTTTGCATATTCAATCGATCCAGAGTTTACAAAGATTTATGAAGACTTAAGGCAACTATATTGGTGGGATAGAATGAAAGGGAATGTAGCATAATTTGTTTCATGATGTATAGTATGTCAAATAGTTGATGTAGAATACTAGAAGCCAGTAGAGCCACTCCAACTACTAGAAATCCTAGAGTAGAAATGGAAAAATGTTATAATGAACTTCGTTATAGGTTTACCTCGAACCACTAAGAAGTATGATTCTATTTAGGTAATTATTGATAGATTGACCAAATCTACACACTTCAACCCAGTTAAGATGATGTATAATGCCAGTGATTATGTTCGGATTTATGTTAATCAAATTGTACGATTACATGGGGTATTGGTATATATAATTTTTATAGAAGACCACAACCCACATCGCAGTTTTAGAGATCATTTGAAGAAGCTTTGGGAACTTGATTGGATCTTAGTACTGCTTTTCATTCACAGAAAAATGGTCGGTCTGAGAGGACAATTCAGATCCTCAAAGACATGTTGAAATCTTGTGTCTTAGACTTTGGAGGAAATTGGGATGAGTACTTATCATTGATGGAGTTTGCATATAACAATCACTACTAAGCGAGTATTCTAATGGCACAATTGGAGGCCTTTTATAGTAGACAGTGTAGATATTGGATTGGTTGGTTTGAAGTTGGGGATGCTAAAATTTTGGGACCGAACATTATGCAATATGTTAAAAGGAAGTGCAAGTTATCAAAAAAAAATTATTAATAGCTCAAAGTTGATGAAAGTCTTATATAGACTATCGTTGTAAAGAGTTAGAGTTCATGGTGGGAGACATAATTTTCTTGAAAGTATTGCCAATGAAAAGAATTGATGAGGTTTAGGAAGACAGGCAAGCCCATTCAAAGGTATATTAGTTCATTTAAAATTCTAGATAGAGTTGGTATTGATATTTAAGGAATTCAAGTAAATAAAGACTTATTTTATGGAAAAAAAAGTTCTGGCAGCCATTTTTGGTAGGCAAATAAAGTTGAGGTTGAAGGAAATCATATCTCTGAAGGTATTATGGCATAACCATTCTATTAAAGAAATTACTTAAGAAGTATAGAGCAAAATACCGGTGAAGTATTCACATTTATTAGAAAAATTTAGGTATGCATTTATTCAAATTCGAAGGACTGAATTTTTAAAGGGGGAGAGAATGTAACGACCTTAAAATTTTTTAAAAAAATTAATTGATATTTTATTTAAATTATTATATATCAAGTGGAGAGTGATAGTTTAGTAGAATTTATATTAGTAACTTTCTTGAAAGTTCAAAGTTTGAAATTTATTAAGCAAAAGTTTGATTTTTTGTTTTAAATTATAAAAAAAATTGTGTCATTTCTTGTAATTTTTGGTTATGCCCTATCTTGCAATTTGCCTAATTATCTTTTTGAATCAAATTTTCTTCTCTACCATTCGAACTTCATAGAGCATACGAGGGTCAGATTTTTTTTTTTCGCGTCCGTTCTT
The DNA here is from genome assembly GCF_029017545.1 of Prosopis cineraria. Taxonomy (NCBI): domain Eukaryota; kingdom Viridiplantae; phylum Streptophyta; class Magnoliopsida; order Fabales; family Fabaceae; genus Prosopis; species Prosopis cineraria. The sequence continues at coordinate 20,574,643 of NW_026555339.1, read as the reverse complement.
CAGTTTTTCCTCTCTTCTCCATCATGTTCCTTCTCTGGACCTCATTGCTGGCAATTTCATGGCTACCTAATGGTGGCACGAGTACTCCGTTCTCCTTCGTAACAGCTCTGCAAAACCTCTACTTCCTTCTCTGTTTGACGCGCTTGATGACTCGGAGGAGGCTAAGATTTTCCTCTTCTTCTTCATGTCTGCATCTGAGAGTAGCCGAGATGCTACGTCATCATCGGTGGCTTTACTAACTGCTGCACCTTTTTTTGCAGCTGTGTCGGCTATTCTTGCTCTGTCTCTTTCTCTCTTCAGATCTGGCATGGTGTTTGTGGGTGATTAGAGAGTTTGGGTGTCTTGAACATTGCTCCCTCCATCTTCCTCCAGCTGCCAGTATGATTAGGAAGTAAGTATTTGCTTCTTTTTCTTCTATTTTTGGTGGTCCGTGATGTTGCGCCAAGGGGTTTGGGTCCCTTGTTTTATGATATGCTGATGAAGATGGATAAAATTTTATTTAATTATTCCAGCTAATTAATTTTTTTAAAAAAATTAAGTTGCTATGGTTTGGAGCAGTGAGGGAAGAAACCTATGGAGTATGTATAATATCTATTTGAACTTGTAGTTGAGGTTGCTAATTTTAGTTGTTGCTAAATGTGATTTCAGTGTTTGATTGGGATTAATTTGAGATATATAGTGTTTATGATGATGCTTGAGTAATGTTGGAAGTTGACCAGATCTATTGCTTGTTTGTTGTAAATTGACCTTGATGCATTGATGGTGTTTGTTGAAGCATTGAAAAAAAAAGGATTAAAGGAACTTATGTCTTGTAGCACCTTATGTTCTTTTAAGAAAATATGAGTTTAACTTGGATTATTGTATTTTATGTTAAAGGAAACTATAGAGGCTATAATTATTGTTTGAGATTTCTTTTCTATACTAGAGTGATGAGTTATTTCAACTTGCTAATTTGACCTGGTTGATGCATGACTGAATAACTACTATGTTTTTAGAATCAAGATTCTTTTATATTCTACAAAAATAATTGAGAATTGCATAGCCAATGTATTATTGGAGTTATTATTATCGGATTAAAGAGTTTGGAAGAGGTCATTGTTTGAGATAGTAAATTAAGAGCAAATAAGGCTTTGGAAAATCTTATGGATATTTAAATAAAGCATAAATAGATAGAGTTGTGGCATGGAAAGTTTTAGTATTTTTAGCTTGTTGGTTTGGTTGGTTAGGTAAATCAGTGGCACTATCAAAGTATAAATGAGAAGCTTAAAAAGGAACGAGCTGTAGAGATAATAGAAAAGGTGAGTGAGTAGTGTCCCAAATAATTTTTTTTAAAGTGGTTATAAGACTTCTTTATTTAAACTTTTATGTTATTCCTTTATAAGTTGTATAAATATTCTTGTCAATTCTAATTTTGTGATTCATACAATCCTCTTTACTTACCTTACTTATTTATTAATTGATTTATTATGGAATATGCTTTATATTGTTAAGGAATATCTGGATCTGGTATATTTTAAACATTTCTGTTGTTTAAATTTTATTCTTTATGTTACAGTTATTAATATGTGATTCGTGCATGGAGAAAATTGAAAAGAAAAGTCGATAGTTGAATGTTATATTTTGGAAAGAATGGTTTTCAATAAGTGTTTCAACTCCATACACGCTCGATTTAATTAGGGGTACACCCAGCTAGCAAGGTGCTTAGGAGGTACTAGCCCCGTGCGATGGCCAATGCATGTGGAACGGAGGGATGGTTATTCGTGAGCATAGTACTCACGCTTGTTTTCGTGGGCTTTATGCTTGTGCTTTTTTCTTGGCTTCAAGCAACGCTTGTTAGTTATTTACCCTCGTGGACTGTGTGTCCACGCTTGTTAATCGTTCTGATAAAGTCCCATTAAAAAGTACATTTTTTTAGGAAACTTATTATTTTTAAATTTTGTCTATTAAACAAACTTTTGTTTGATCATATATGATTTTATATAGTAAATTTCCTCCTAGATTGAATTTAAAAATTTATTGTTTGATATTACTTATTGACAAACATTTTTTTATCATTGTTTGCATTTCTTTTATATATTTTTATGGGTTGTATGATTCTTGATAACTTATAAAGCTCCAAAATTATTTGTTTATTTTGTAGTTATATTGTTGAGAAATTTTATCATTTATTGATAGTAAAAAAAAATTTAGGTTTTAATATTCCATTTATTAATCGTTACTTCTACATGCTTTATCTATACTTTTTATTAGGACACTACTCACCGAAAAATTTCTTTGGTCTCAGACAATGTAGTAGAACCTGCACCTCCTGTTGATCATTGAGGGACTCTATTACTTTTTGGATAGTAGAAGCATGCGTGAATCATTTATTTTAATGTAAATATTCATTATATTATACAATGGTAGTTAGTGCTCCACGTATATCGTAGTTAGGTTCTGGTCCTATTTTGTTATTATGTAATATGCTGGTGTGGAGCTAAGCTCCTTTGCTAAATTGGCTGATAGGTTTTGTTATTGCAAAAATTTTGAGAGATTCAAATTACAGGGGAGATTTTGTCGAGATTTTTACAAAATATTTAAGATTTTTTGAATATTATAATTATATATATAAATTAGTTATCAATATTTTAGTTTAATCTTATATAGTTAAGGCTTATGGAATGTGAATTTGTCTCATATTTTGTGCTGGTCATACCCCTAGTACTAGGGGCGTGACATTATAGCTCCAATTTTTTTATAAAATAAAAAATTTTAAATCCAATAGCCAAATATATAAAAGGGTAAAATGATAATTTTGCTCTTAAATTATAGGCCCAGGACCATCTGCGGCCCTAAATTCATTTTTAGTTCATTTTCAACCCTAAACATTTAAAATTGCACAATCTCTCCCCTCGCTATTAGCTTTGACCATTAGTTGACTATAAAATTACAAAAAAGGATTAAAAGAATTGCAGAACAAGGACCCAAAAATTATAGAAAATGACAAAAGGATAAAATTTGTAATTGTTTGGTAATTTTCCATCATTCTTTTGGTTCTTTTCTATAATTTTCTAATCAAGTAACAATTAAAGTTAATAGCAAGGGAAAGATTGCCATGATTTTAAATTTTTTGGAGTGAAAATGAATAAAAAATTAGTTTAGGATTCTAGATGCTCTTAGGTGTTCAAGGGCCAAATTGTCATCTTACTCTATATAAAATTCAAGAAAGCGTTATTCAAACTATTAATATGCTTTCAATGATAATAAAACTATTGATGATATATAAATGAGATCTTAAAATCTTTTACTACTCATTGTCCCTTGATGGGTCCAAAGAAATTGCTATCTTTTCAATAATTTGAACATATTTTCAGCTCCTTTGAATGATAAAAATTATTATTTATGAGATTATTTGAATGTAGATGTTTTTACATCTGTTCATATACTCCTTCGGTCCAATTGGGCACCTTCTAGAAAGATCATTTGATCTTTAATATAAGGCACATTAAAAGTTATTTATAACTATTTTTCAATTTTATTCCTAATGTAAATTTAATTTTATGGCCCATCATATACTATGTATTTCTTTCTTCCTTTGTTTAATAGGGATAAAGTTATTTTTTTTTCATTTTAAGATACTTTAGTTAGTTAACTATCATTCCTTGATTCCTATGAAATTGTTAAAAACATCTTATTATAGAAACTAGGAAGAATATAGTTCATTCATGTGGTCAAAAGAAAAAAAAAATCTAATTGTTTGGAGCCCACCAATGTACATGTCCTCATCCACCTATGTCACACACACCCCGAAATTAGAACATGTTGGCACAGAATATAGAGATATTACCCATATTTCAAAAGTCTTTTTTTTTTAGAAAAATTTAATTTATAAGCCATGAAGACCTTTGATAATAAATTAAGCCATCCTCAATACAAACCATATGAACAAAAGATTTAATATTTTACAAAACAGTAGCAGCAGCAAGGAATTCTCTTCCGATCATTAAATAACACAGTATAAATTATAAGGATGAGGACCCTAACTATAGCTTCTGTGGAGCACCTGACATAAGAAATTTACTTTAAAGAAGTTTGATTTCAGCTTTTCATCTCAACTGAATATTACAGCCCCTCAAGGATTAGCGGAAGGCACAACATCAGCTAACGTATCTGAGATCAAAATAATAATTTCTAGTGAATAACGTCCCAACAATAAATAATAGAACTTGAATAAAAAGAGAAAAAAAGTTTAAAATAATTGTGAGTCAAAGAGACAACAGCTTTCCGAAAAATGTAATAAACTTTAAAATAGAATAGCTCTGTAAAATTTTAAAATTAGATCTTAATTCATTGAACTATCATGGCAAATATTAATAAGACTTGCTTTCAAGAAAACACATATATGAAATAATATATTTATAAACAATTTACTTAATAAAAACCAATAGAATATGAAATTCTCAGATAATTAGATTCATAATTATAGGAACTTATCAGAACAATTAACAAACGTGGACACACAGTCCACGAGAGTGATAACCCAAACGCGGCTTTTGCCACGAAAACAAACGTGGACACATAGTCCACGAGGGTAAGTAACCAAACGCAGCCGAAGCCACGAAACAAACGTGAGTACGATGCTCACGAATAACCATCCCTCCATTCCACGTGCGTTGGCCATCGCACGGGGCTAGCACCTCCTATAAACACCCTGCTAGCTGGGTGTACCATGGCGCGCCAAGGGCTAACGAAACTGTCGTTAGCAACCAGTGTTCTGTATAAAGTCCCTTTTTAAAACCATTTTCAAACATGCGAGAAAATCATCACTTTTCAGATACAATTCTTATTCTCAAAATCAAACTCGCATGAATACTTTTAGGCATTAAAACTTGCCAGAATCAAATTTCATATCCAATGCTCATGCGTGCATTTATCGAATAATCAAAAAAACAAATTTTCAGAGTCGAACTTGCATGAATCATTCTCTGTATCAATCCAATATTTGATAAAATAAAAATCTCATAATCAAAGTTCAAACTTGATTTAATTGGTCAAATAACATTTCAAATTTGGTAAAGCTAATTTCTCAAAATAAAGTAATGTTAATCAACAAATATCCAACAATCGCATTAATGCTATTAAAATGATTTTCAGAAAAACGTAATATTTTAGCAAAGGAAATTTTTATTGAAAAGAAAAAAATTTCAGTTGGGACGCTATCCACTTACCTGAATTACTTCCCAAAATTTAAAAGTTCACCTCTCAACTTCAATTAAATGTCTGCTCTTCCAAACATCCTATAATTTATATAAAATATTTAATAAACTTTAGTAAATTCAATAAATTACTCCCAATATTTCACAACCAATATTTAGCTATATAATAACTTTAAATTTTAAAATCAAGGCTTTACACATGAAAATCCCTCAAAAGTCATAACTCAATGCTCTATTACAATACAATCTTCTACTAAACATTTTTTTTTTCTAAACACCGAATGCACATTATTTTCAAATCTCCCAGTAAATTACTCAACAATTTCTCTATAACTACCTACTTCTAAAGGATTTAACTAGTTAGGCACCACTTTCATAATCAAAAAGTTTTACACAATACCAACCTCAATTCACCAAATAATATCATCCAAATCCATTATGTCTCCCAAAAATTTTAATGAGATTTTTAGGAAATGCACAATCAATCACTCCCTCTAATAAACATTTTAACAAACATCTTTAGGCATCGTTCTTCAAATTTTATATCCAAATTCAAAAATTCTGACCCAAATATATCACTACCAAGCTTTAATATGCCTTTCCTGCTTAATTTAAATCTTCTTCTTAAACAATCATGGCAACAACAGAACACAAGAAAAAGAAATTAAAACTCCAAGTATTCCATTTAAGCTCTTCTCTTCCACTTCCATCCTAACAATTATTTCAACACCAGCCATTCCAAACAAATTAATTTAACTCAGCCACTATAATTATTAAGCCTTCCAACTCCATATTTAAATTATCTCTTCCCTGAAATAGCACAACAGCACAAACCACACACAAATTCTGTAATTTCACGCACACACAGAGTAACTACACTCTCACGCACAGCGACAATATACCGTGTTTAGGAGTACAGAAATAACCAAAAAGAAGGATCCCAAATCTCCTACCTTGAACCAGCAACGACGTGAGCAGAGAAGGAGGAGAAAGAACCTGCGACACTGCACAAGGAAGAGGGAGAAGAACGTTCCATGCATCCTTTCACAGTGTCGAAAACAGAGGAGGGAGAACTAAATTCAAACCCACATGCACACCAAACAACATCACAGCAAGAAAGAGGGAAGTGATTGACGTAGAACTGAAATTCAAACCCACACGCACACCAAACAACATGACGGCAAGGAAAAGGGAAGTGATTGACGTCGCACCTGGGAGAACTCACAGCTCAAACTCTTAGCAGCGGCGGATGAAGCTTCTAGACTCATCAACACCGACGACATATGGGAATAGGCAAAGAAGACGGAGAAGACCGATGGAGAAGATAGAGAAGCTTGAAATTTCTAGATTCAGGATTTCTCTCACTCTCTCCCCTCGTGCTCTGTTCTTGACCGACAAAGGGAAGGAATTTAAAGAAATGAAGTTTATTAGGGAAAATTACAGAAAAATCCAATAGATATTTTTTTAAAATTGCACAAGAGATAGGGGTATTTTGGTAACTTCATTCGAGGTCAACAAAAATGAAATTTCCTCCAATATAGGTAAGATTCAAACCCCTGTCTCCAAGTAACATATGGCATAGCTTCCACTAAACCATTACTTCCTATTTATTATATAACTAAAACAATAAAATAAAATATCAATTGAAAGAAAAAAAAAAAATTATTTAATTTATTTATCATTTAATTTATCTTTTCTTTTCTTTTCTTTTGTTTTTTTTTATTTAGGGTTATTACATTCTCCCCGCCTTAAGAAATTCGGTCCTCCGAATTTAAAAAAATGCTTTCCTTAGTTTCCAATTAAATGTTGATATTTAGCACACATTATACTTTCAACTTCCTTTGTAAATCCTTACTAAGAATGATAACACCATCACACTTTCATTATAGCGATTTCTTTTTTATAAGAGTTTTACTTGGTTATCTTACGAACCCTTTCATTCAATAAATCTAGATTTATTCAAATTCTTTGAGTCTTGATCACATGAGATGGATCATATATATGTATTTCCAAAGCATCAACACATCAATCCTCTGATGGGTGCTCAATAATTCAAGTGGTAATGCTGAATGATAAACAATGTTCCAACCCTCTCTAAGTAAACAAGGCAACATACTTTGAACTCAACTTGCATTTCTTCTCAATTCTCATTATGTCTCTCGTATAAGACACCTTAAAAAAAAAACACTCCCTTTCTCCAACTATAACTCTAGCTTTTGACGTCGATTGTCCACACGAGATTTTGATGGCCTTTACCTAGGTTTGATAAACTTCTTTCTTAACAACACCATAATCAACAAAGTTCTCAAATCATTATAATTTATGCCTCAACTTCTTCAATCTCCTCAATTCTTTATATATATACTTTTATATCAAACATTTTGGCTACATTTTAATCTCTCTTTCCAATATTTCTCTAATATACATCACTAAACTTTAATGAAGAGTGCAATACATACACACCACCCTTAATCACTTTAAAATTCCAAAATTCTTCCATCACCTATTATAACAATCACCTTAGGTACATTCCCAAAATCAAGTCATAAAACAACATAATTATGATAATCACCTATACATTTTCCAAAGTCCAGTTTGTCTCATAATAGCCTCACAATCAAGACTCTTCAAAAATTCAAATCAAATTCATGAATAATTAATACCCAAACAAAGTATATTCTCATGAAAGTTAATGGAATTTTAGAAAATTCAAAACCTAACAAAACTCTTCTAATAGACATATTAGTAAACGCCCTGCAAGCGCAATTGTTTAGACTATAAAACCAAGTTCTCTCCCCTTTCAATCTCCTTGTAATATATGATAGAATTTTTATTAGACATCCTACAAATCCAACAAACTTCCTTCTAACATTGTCACAACATAGCAATTAAGATAAAAAAATTTGAAGCGGTAGAAAATCGAAGAGGAAGCGAAAAGAACTAGAGAACATGAAGCACGAAATTGGGAGAAGAACCTTAAGCTTCCTCAAACCAGATAAACAATGACAGAGAAAAAAGGAGAAGAAGTTCTCTCGACGAGATGCGGGGAGGACGATGGTGAAACATGGCGGAAAAGACAAGCGCACTACTTTGACCCTTAATAATTGTAGATCGTAGCAAAAGAATCACCCACCCCGATGAACACTCTAGAAGCAAAGGAAAAGGATAGAGGCAAAGGATTTTTCAAGGATATGAATCTCTTATGGGTATACCGTACAATTAAAATGGGAAAGTAAGAAAATCTGATTTCTAATAAGGGTAGAATTGTAATTTATAGGGACTGAAACAAAAAGATAAAATTCCACTACTATCATGAACATTTTCTTTTCTTTTCTATCTCTATTTTTTTTTTTTTTAAGATTGAAATATCTCTTCCCTTGATGACAATTTAAAGGCATGTGAATGTTATACATTCATGTAACTTTTGAACATTCTTTTCTCAAAATTCATCCTCTATAAATTTTACCTTCTACCATTTATCATAAAAACCATTTAAACTCACTTATGGTGCTTAAAACATCTTATTAATAATCAATATAGTTATTTAAAGAACACTGAACTTAATCTCTCTTCATGTAATTTACCATATTATGAACATATAATTGATTCTAAATTTTAGATGACCATCACTTGGGTTAAGAATATCCAATTGTAACACATTAGGACTTCCAAGGCAGATAATAACATACTATATACTATTAAAATTTCAAAGACATTGGAGTCCATTAAGTCCATGAAGATGATAAAACTCCAGATCCAATACAGAATATCCATAACTGTTTCATAACAACTTCTTAAACTAACTTCAAAAATTCATAAAAATTCTCTATAGCTAAAAAAAATTAATATATTCGAGAGAATGAAACTTCCATATTTCCCTTAATTACGTATCAAATTTTAGCTCAAACTTCAATCTTTAAGGTCTTCAACTGTAGTCATACTTTTTACTTTACTTTTTTTTTTTAACTACTCATTTAGTTCTAGTTTGAAGGCTCAATTACTTGACCTTACACTCTTTTAAAATTTTTCATCTTACACATATTTCTAATCACTCATATAACATGTAAACCTAATTTGATGCTCTAGATTGGCTTTATGACTCAAAATGATTGCTTAACCTGCATTAACACACCTTAAGTCATCCATAATCTAATCAAACCATACGAACTTCAAAGTTCCACTTCAAGTCATAATTCAAGTTTTTCATCACCCAAGTTCAAATTCTCGTTCCCACATCATACAAGACCTGTTTGACCTCTAATAGACTCATTTGAACCGTTATCATAAGCCAAGAGTCTGTTTGTTTTTTTTTTTTTACACTTTATTCGCGCACAATTTGTGGTTGGCCCAAATTTGGTGTTTCAACATTATAAATCTCTCATCCACATTATTGACTCAATTAATCTCCATAATTCTTATTCGCACCTCCTTTTATTGTAATTTCATCAAAGAAATCATTTAGGCACTTATGGAAAGTCATCAAAAAAATCCTTCACTTTCCATTGATGGTAAAAGATTCAAACATTTGATCCATCAAAATATCTCACTAGTAGGATTTGCTATCATAATACCTAAGCATATATGACCATAATGAACTAAAATCAAACAATGCCTGAATCTTATGAAGACAAAATATAAAAATATAATAATACTTATGACCACTATACTATATAATTAAGATTCGTATTGAGCCATGTAAAATATAACCATGATTTCTAAATCTCTTCCCTGGAGTTTCTTTTTATATAGTTTAAATGTTGCTCTCATAATTCAAGCCAATAAGCACAGAACTTGGAAGAGACCAAATTAACTCAAAATTCATACTACTTGATTTAAAACAAGCCTATATTAAGGGTCTTAAAGTTCTACCACTTTGATCAAATGCCCCAATAGCACTTGTGATCTTGTGTAATCTTCTTTCTAACATGAAAACAAAAATTGTTAACCTTAACAAAATTTGTAACATGTAAAAGAACATATGCTTCAAAAATAAGAGCATATTGTTAGATTGAGTTCAAGCTCTATAAGAAACTATCTAACTATAGATCCTTCTAGTTGATACTTAATGCATGGACAACATTTCTCACTATGCACAAAGACCAAGGAGATATTTAGCTCAAGACACAAAACTTATATATTAAGGGAAATCACTAAGAAAGAAAGGAATAACAGTCAAGGACCCTCTATAAGGCCTTCAATGATGCCTTGATTATAATTATGCCCGGGTTCATAATGATAATCAAGACCCCACTGAAGAATCCTTGCTCCACATAGCTATAGGAAACCTAAGCTCTGATACCAAACTGTCACACACCCCGAAATTAGAACATGTTGGCACAGAATATAGAGATATTACCCATATTCCAAAAGTCTTTTTTTTTTTTAGAAAATTTAATTTATAAGCCATGAAGACCTTTGATAATAAATTAAGCCATCCTCAATACAAACCATATGAACAAAAGATTTAATATTTTACAAAACAGTAGCAGCAGCAAGGAATTCTCTTCCGATCATTAAATAACACAGTATAAATTATAAGGATGAGGACCCTAACTATAGCTTCTGTGGAGCACCTGACATAAGAAATTTACTTTAAAGAAGTTTGATTTCAGCTTTTCATCTCAACTGAATATTATTACAGCCCCTCAAGGATTAGCGGAAGGCACAACATCAGCTAACGTATCTGAGATCAAAATAATAATTTCCAGTGAATAACGTCCCAACAATAAATAATAGAACTTGAATAAAAAGAGAAAAAAAGTTTAAAATAATTGTGAGTCAAAGAGACAACAGCTTTCCGAAAAATGTAATAAACTTTAAAATAGAATAGCTCTGTAAAATTTTAAAATTAGATCTTAATTCATTGAACTATCATGGCAAATATTAATAAGACTTGCTTTCAAGAAAACACATATATGAAATATATATTTATAAACAATTTACTTAAAAAAAAACCAATAGAATATGAAATCCTCAGATAATTAGATTCATAATTATAGGAACTTATCAGAACAATTAACAAACGTGGACACACAGTCCACGAGAGTGATAACCCAAACGCGGCTTTTGCCACGAAAACAAACGTGGACACATAGTCCACGAGGGTAAGTAACCAAACGCAGCCGAAGCCACGAAACAAACGTGAGTACGATGCTCACGAATAACCATCCCTCCATTCCACGTGCGTTGGCCATCGCACGGGGCTAGCACCTCCTAAAACACCCTGCTAGCTGGTTGTACCATGGCGCGCCAAGGGCTAACGAAACTGTCGTTAGCAACCAGTGTTCTGTATAAAGTCCCTTTTTAAAACCATTTTCAAACATGCGAGAAAATCATCACTTTTCAGATACAATTCTTATTCTCAAAATCAAACTCGCATGAATACTTTTAGGCATTAAAACTTGCCAGAATCAAATTTCATATCCAATGCTCATGCGTGCATTTATCGAATAATCAAAAAAACAAATTTTCAGAGTCGAACTTGCATGAATCATTCTCTGTATCAATCCAATATTTGATAAAATAAAAATCTCATAATCAAAGTTCAAACTTGATTTAATTGGTCAAATAACATTTCAAATTTGGTAAAGCTAATTTCTCAAAATAAAGTAATGTTAATCAACAAATATCCAACAATCGCATTAATGCTATTAAAATGATTTTCAGAAAAACGTAATATTTTAGCAAAGGAAATTTTAATTGAAAAGAAAAAAATTTCAGTTGGGACGCTATCCACTTACCTGAATTACTTCCCAAAATTTAAAAGTTCACCTCTCAACTTCAATTAAATGTCTGCTCTTCCAAACATCCTATAATTTATATAAAATATTTAATAAACTTTCAGTAAATTCAATAAATTACTCCCAATATTTCACAACCAATATTTAGCTATATAATAACTTTAAATTTTAAAATCAAGGCTTTACACATGAAAATCCCTCAAAAGTCATAACTCAATGCTCTATTACAATACAATCTCCTACTAAACATTTTTTTTTCTAAACACCGAATGCACATTATTTTCAAATCTCCCAGTAAATTACTCAACAATTTCTCTATAACTACCTACTTCTAAAGGATTTAACTAGTTAGGCACCACTTTCATAATCAAAAAGTTTTACACAATACCAACCTCAATTCACCAAATAATATCATCCAAATCCATTATGTCTCCCAAAAATTTTAATGAGATTTTTAGGAAATGCACAATCAAGCACTCCTCCCTCTAATAAACATTTTAACAAACATCTTTAGGCATCGTTCTTCAAATTTTATATCCAAATTCAAAAATTCTGACCCAAATATATCACTACCAAGCTTTAATATGCCTTTCCTGCTTAATTTAAAATCTTCTTCTTAAACAATCACGGCAACAACAGAACACAAGAAAAAGAAATTAAAACTCCAAGTATTCCATTTAAGCTCTTCTCTTCCACTTCCATCCTAACAATTATTTCAACACCAGCCATTCCAAACAAATTAATTTAACTCAGCCACTATAATTATTAAGCCTCCAACTCCATATTTAAATATATCTCTTCCCTGAAATAGCACAACAGCACAACCACACACAAATTCTGTAATTTCACGCACACACAGAGTAACTACACTCTCACGCACAGCGACAATATACCGTGTTTAGGAGTACAGAAATAACCAAAAAGAAGGATCCCAAATCTCCTACCTTGAACCAGCAACGACGTGAGCAGAGAAGGAGGAGAAAGAACCTGCGACACTGCACAAGGAAGAGGGAGAAGAACGTTCCATGCATCCTTTCACAGTGTCGAAAACAGAGGAGGGAGAACTGAAATTCAAACCCACACGCACACCAAACAACATCACAGCAAGAAAGAGGGAAGTGATTGACGTAGAACTGAAATTCAAACCCACACGCACACCAAACAACATGACGGCAAGGAAAAGGGAAGTGATTGACGTCGCACCTGGGAGAACTCACAGCTCAAACTCTTAGCAGCGGCGGATGAAGCTTCTAGACTCATCAACACCGACGACAGATGGGAATAGGCAAAGAAGACGGAGAAGACCGATGGAGAAGATAAGAAGCTTGAAATTTCTAGATTCAGGATTTCTCTCACTCTCTCCCCTCGTGCTCTGTTCTTGACCGACAAAGGGAAGGAATTTAAAGAAATGAAGTTTATTAGGGAAAATTACAGAAAAATCCAATAGATATTTTTTTAAAATTGCACAAGAGATAGGGGTATTTTGGTAACTTCATTTGAGGTCAACAAAAATGAAATTTCCCAATATAGGGTAAGATTCAAACCCCCTGTCTCCAAGTAACATATGGCATAGCTTCCACTAAACCATTACTTCCTATTTATTATATAACTAAAACAATAAAATAAAATATCAATTGAAAGAAAAAAAAAAATTATTTAATTTAATTTATCATTTAATTTATTTTTTTTCTTTTCTTTTTTTCTTTTGTTTTTTTTTATTTAGGGTTATTACAACCTACTTCTATGAGGGGTGAATGAGATAAGTGCCATCACTAGGATAGACATTTATAGCTATTACTCAAGGTGCAACTCTATTTTCATTGAACCTTAAGCTTGCAAACAACCATTGGTGTCATAAGTTAGAATGTTAAGTCCATTGAATTATAGGG
>NW_026555339.1:20478077-20560719 GCF_029017545.1 Prosopis cineraria | reverse complement strand
AATTTGTGTGCCATAGAACAAATAAAACTCATAGTTTTCGAATCATAAATATTAGTCTTAGTTTTGTGATTATTAATTAATTAATCTTTTCAATTCAACTGTCTTTCATTTCCTACTCCGGCTAGTTCTTTATCCATTGTTCTACTTCTAAACTTATGTTCTTGCAATCAATTTTTCATTTGTTTTAAATATTCATTTGTGAAATCTTGCCTCAATGTTGGGACTTAACAATGCCATTCTATTCGAGAGCTAACATCCTTGGTAGCTTCACTCCATGACACTTCACTCAGTTTCCTCTATGAGTAATCATTGCAATGATATCAACCATTCATCAAAAGCTCTAATGTTATGAGCACAAGCCAAAAGGAATGGCTCATCCTAAAAAAACCAACATATTAGAAGAATGCACATTGAACTGCTTATTTTAAGTAATTAAATATATAAACATGTGTATGATGGTAAAAAATTAATGGAAGAACTATATTTAAGGCCTCTCAAGGGAATTTATAATAATAAGGACCCATCAGTTTTGCATCCAATATTGTCTTGTGCAAACATGTATATGTTGTTAAAAATTGAGCTAGTTAAATTTCTAAGAAAACTCTAACAAAAAATACAAGGTTTAGCTTTTAATAATATATACGTGTTTTTGAAATTAAATGTTATCAATCAATTGGGTTCCAAATTATAATTTTGAATTAATTACTCTTCTACTCCTATTTATAAGATCATACTCACTGGTTCTTCAATAATTTTAAAAAATTTAATAAAATATTTATAACTCATTTTTTAAAAACACTTTTGTCTCTCTTTAACACTTAGCTTAATTGATAGCTTTTCCATCCTTTCTTCCTTCCCTAATGAACTACTTTATCAATCAAAGGGTGACTTTGAAATGTTGTAAATTAAACTTTTTTGGGTGCATTTGACTAATTGTAACTAATTTTTAATCTCATGAAAATAGTTGACAAGGCTAGCTTCTTATAAAAAAGACAAAGGAGCATTGGAATTCAAATTTTGAATTCCAATCTGTTTAACTCTTCAATGAAGAAGTTAACTCAAATTTTCTCCTGACTGTTAGAATCAAATTGCATTGTTCGGTCTAACCAGTAACTAGCTTATAGTTCACTCTAGTCAAGCTTAAGAACCGGAAGAAAGGTGAACCAGGATACAATCAATCAAAACCAATGAAAATTGATAAAAAACTGATCAAGAATTTATTTTTTTCATTTGTTTAAAATATCAGTATCCCAAACCAATGCTATTTTATGTTATATATGTCTCGTGGTTGGTTTTTCTCTTGTGTTATATATATTTGTGTGTGTGTGTGTGTGTGATGATGATGATGATTCAATGGTAATTTTTGTTAATAATGGAACCTAATTATACTTTGTTAGTTGGATTATAAAATGAATGTCACATATTCAATCTGTTTTTAAATACAAACAAATTTTAACCAACTCACATAATTCAAAAAACTTAGTTAATCATAATAATTATATTTAAAATTTAAAAAGTTTGGACTAAAATATCCTTGTACATTTTGGTAATTTGTGATGAACAACAATTGGTTTTATTATAATTTTGGTTGGATTAAACATCAACTTTAGTTAATTAATTTAAAATATTTCATGGCTTCGACGAAAATGAATATTGAAACTTGAAAGCATACGTGATTCATGAAATATGTTGTGTAAATAGGAAGAAAGATGATTGCTGGAAGTGCTACTGGGTAAATAGGAGAGACGCAAGAGATGATTGATTTGACAACGAAGCACAATATGACAACCAACATTGAAGTGATTCTGATTGATTTAGATCGAGCCACTAGAAATGACGTCAAGTATCATTTTTGAATTGACGTGGCCAACACCCTCCATGATGTCTCTCTCCTTAACTTGAAATTGACAATGAAACTAAAATGTTAGGTCAAATATTAATTTCTTCAAATATTTTTTCACGGCTTTAAAAAAAAGTTAGGTTAAGTATTTTTTTCATTAAAAAATGTAAGACATTTTTAACTAAATCTTATACCTCAAGAAAGTAGTTATCTACTTTCAAATTAATCATATCTTTTTATATTTATCTCTGTTAAGCACCCTCATAAGGGCACTTTTGGAAACAAGGCAATGATTACACCTCGAAATACTAAAAATATCTTACATTTTTTAACATCCAACTCCTCAAAAAATGTCTTATATATTTTAACGGAGAGAGTATTAATTTCTTGAAATATTTTACATCTTTCTAATTATATCTTCACTGAATACTTTATATAAGTGTTTTAATAATGATAAATAAAATTTTAATGCATCATTTTTAAAAAAAGAGTAATAAATGATATATTAGTAAAATTGAAAAATAATTATAAAATTATTTAATGTCCTATATCATGAACCAGATAAGGCCTTTAGAAAATACCTTATATTATGATTTGGTAGGAGAATATAGATATATATGTATATATATCTCTCTCTCTAAAGCAAGCCAATAGTCTTATAGCCTTGAGACACGAAAGCTCCCTTATACATAAATAGAAAGTCACAAGTTGGGTCTCATTTATAGCTTTAAGCCTTAAGGTTTTATTTTTGTTAATGAACTTATTTTTGAGGAGCATTGAGCATCTTGTACAAATGAATGGCACAATTTTTCCCAAACCAGTTTTCCAAGAAGCAAAAAATCCTCTAAGAACATTGAAAACCCTAAAAACTTGCTACAATGAAATTTAATAAATATTATTAAAATATTAAATATTTTAATATTTAATAATTTAAATATGATTATTTATGAATATATTCATCCAAAAATTATAAGTCATAGAAAATTAATATTGATTAAGTTCCTTAAGTAATTTTCTTGGTCAACTAAGGATTAGTAAATTAGATTTAGTTATAACCAAAAAGTAGGATATTGTCATCCTATCAATATCTTTTAAATTATATTTAGGATTTGGATATATTATTTTATTATTTTTAGAATTCTATAAATAAAATTATAATTTTCATTTATATATAGTTTTGAGTATTATCGAATAGAACTCAATAATATTGGTGATATTCTCTTTGTCTCCTATCTATTTTTTCTCTCCCACTCCTTTTCTCTTTTCTCTCTTACCCTTTTCCCCTTCTTGCTCTGCATCACATGACCACCTGAATTCTTTGCATTAATATCAATTCATATATCAATATCAAATATTAAGGAACCAACGGTAATACTATTGATATAGTAATTAAACATAAAAAAGAGAGAGCCAAGATTCAAGCAAAAGTTGTTGAATACAATGAAGCTAATTTTCAAAGTAAGTTGTGCAAGAACTGAGATGCCAACTTACAAAATGACTTCCTTATAATTTTTATTTTTTTGGAAGCAAGCATAATGTTTGAAGAAGTACGTTACCAAACCCAAAACTCGGTGCCGCACCGTACACGTCTACTACCACAAGACTGGAGGGTTAATGTCAATTATTTTTATTAGTATATATGTGTAGCTCTCCCTTTTTCAAACAAAAAATCACAATTCATTTTAAACTTTAAAAGGAATAATGTTGAAACTTCAAAATTTGACTAATAAATATTAAAAAAAATACAAAGTTATCACAATAACAACAACAAATAAATTTAAAAACTCAAACATTTATGAAAAATATATAATGTTAATCATAAAATAATAGTAAATACAAGTTTTTATTTTTTTCTTTGTGGGGAGGCAGGAATACCTATCCTAACAACGTTGCATATGAAGAAAGGGAATTAAGGACAGGCTGGAAATGGAAGATCTCAGAAAAAGATGGCTCTCACATGAAGAGTGGGATAGTATAAGTACACAAATATTGAGCTACCTAGAGCAAGACATTGTTATTAAAAAAAAGGACTTCTAATCTTTTTTTTTTCAATTTTACCCGGAATAATAATCTATTTCTTTATTTCTTGTTTTTCTTTCCAGAAACATCAATAATTTAACTTCTTTCCTTTTTCATTTATGATATCCCTAAAAGGAGCATTACACATGACATAAGTATTATTTAGGTTTCCAATGATGAACATCATCACCAACTAATTAATTGACAGTGGGCGGGTGGCTTGTAATTTGAAGGTGACTTCACATGAGCAAGAGAGATTGATGGGATCAGAAATAACTCAACACAAACCAAAAGCACAACTAGTAACAACTTGGCCACCAGCTTAATTGCTTAAGGTTTATTTCTCTCTCGTGTAGAATGCAGATAGCATGGTTGGGAGTTCTCTGGCCTTTTATAATGTTACAAGTTACCATGATCATCAATATTGGTGATGTCATTGATTGAATCTAGTCACTATATTTGTTTTTTTCAATCTCATGTTTAAAAAAGTTTTCAAGGGTCAGATCATAGCAGTTATTATCAATGTTGTAAGAAGTAAGAACGAAGGAGGTACTCAACTGGTCTGGTCAAGTCGGGTGCTGATCATGATTGGACCAATTTTTATTAAAATAATATGCCATTTAAAGAATATTATGCAAAATTAAAAATTTATAAATTAAAAAAAATTTAAAGCATTTAACTAATTGTAACTATTTTTTCAATTTCATGAAAATAGTTGCAAGGCCTTCTAATAAAACAAACATAGTATGTATTGAAATTCAAATTTTGAATTCCAATGTGTTCAACTCTTCAATGACAAAATTGGAATCAAAATTTCTCCCCACCCAAACTTCAATCTCAATCCCAAATAGGTCATCAAATGGCTTGTAAATAATACCATGGTTGTTAGAATTGAATAGGAGCGGGTCCGACCAACCATAAGAATAAGAGGAAAAGTGAATTAACCAAACCAAGACAAAGTCAGTCAAAAAATGAAAATTGATAAAATTGATCAAGAAATAATTGTTCACTTTTTTTTTTAAATCTCAATACACCAAAACAATACAATGTTATGCTTTTATATCTTTGGTTTTTCTCTAGTGTTATAAATATGTGTGTGTGTGTGTGTGTGTGTGATTCAATATTAATTTTTATTAATAATAGAAACTTGTATTAGTTTGTTACACAATTAATGTGACATACTCCCCCCGTTTTCAAATATAAGCAAATTTTAACTAACTCATATAGTTTAAAAAAGTTCATCAATCACACTAATTATAGATGAAATTAAAAGGTTTAGACTAAAATATCTTGTAAATCTTGGTAATTTGTGATGAAAACAAGTAATATTGTATTTTAATGTTGGTGGGATCAATCATAAAGTTGCCATGTATTATAAGATGCATAAATAAATATTGTCTTAAATATTTTTATTTTGCATACATATTCTTTAAATTTTATATTATTTTAATTAAAATGGGTCCAACCATGCAAGCTTCATGGATACCGTGACTTGTTGATCAATACTTGCTTAGTTCTTCAACATTGAAAGTAACTACTATGACCCTTGAAAACTTTTTCAAACACGTTAGTGACAACATGGGAATTTGCAAGTTGCAGCATTATATAAAGGTTAGAGAACTCTGAGCCATGCTATTTACATTCTACACTAGAGAGAAATAAACCCTAAGAAATTAAGATGTTTTCCAAGTTGTTATTAGTTGTGCTTTTTCTAATCCCAGCAATCTCTCTTGCTCATGTGAAGCCATCAATCAACCAGCCTCAGTCTACTGGAGATTCTACACCAACACCGCACCGACAGTACAAACCACTACCTCTCCAAGCACCGCCATTAAACAACTCTCCACCAAGGGTCAAGCTGCTAAGCACTCTAGAGAATGAGCCTAAAGCTAAAGCACATGATGAGGTTCCACCAAAATACAAGTCATCTCCAAAGTACAATCCACCCACCGCCAATTAGTTGATGATCATCTTCATTGTTGAAAACCTAAATAAAGCTTACATTATGTGTGTGTGTGTGTATGTCGAAATAAGGATGCTTTCTACTCATGTGTAATATGCTCCTTTTAGGGATATCATGAATAAGTACTGTGTATACTTGTGTATGTCTATACTCCCTGTGTTATGAAATTATTGTTGTTTAGGAAATTCAATGCCAGTTGATCAACTTTTTCCCAATTATTATACTCTCATTCACTATGTTCGATTCTATATACAAGTCATTTTTAACTAATTCACTATAATTAGAGAAAGATAGTTAAATTATTGATATTTTGGGGGAACAAGAAAGAAATTAAATAAATTCACTGATAGAAAGAGTAAAATTGAAAAATAATAATAATTAAGAGTCCATTTTTTTATTCAAAGTGATTTACAATAAAGATTATCAATTTTTCCTGGAATGTGGATTATTATATGACCAATTATTTGTCTCCCCCCTCCTCTCCTATCTCCTCACCTCTATTATCTAGTAATCCCACTACCTATGTTCAATTTCTCAGAAAATATGTATTGAAAATTCACATTTGTATTAAATCAATTTATTATGTTGGTTTCGCTCCATGCTTAATGTTTCATGTTGTTTGGCCCACAATAAAATTGTACTTTGACCGTAGAATTTAAGCATAACCATGTGAGAACTTGATTTTAAAAATCTATCTGAATATATATTATATCTACATCGACCAAATTTCAACAAAATTAATTGCTATCATTAAAATATTGGGTTCCAAATAATAAGTTAAGAGTTAAAAAAATGACAAGTAAGGACCTCATAAGAATATTAATGTCAAATTAAGATTTTTAAATATTTTTAGTACTAAAACATGGAAGAAATTGTACTGAATTTAGGAACTTTATTTCTAAATCCTAATTTGGCATTAATCTTCTTCTAAGATCCTTCTTTGTCATTTCCCCTTAATTACAATTACTTATTCCTTTTAGCCCTATTTACAATTTCATATCCATTGATCCTTAAAACAAGACCCTTTACAAAATTTAATAAAGCATTTATAACTCATTTTCAAAAATGTCCCTGTCAATGGATGCCCATAACGCACAAGGAAAGTGATTAATAAATATCTCAATAAGCATTCCATGAGTTTAGAGGCATTTATTGACCCTGGTGAACTCCTAAGACCTAGATCACCTATTTTTTTTTTTTTTTTACAAGAAAAAATGTCCTTGTCTCTTTAACTCTTAGTTTGATTAATAGCTTTTCCATTCTTTCTTCCTTCTCTAATGAGCTAATCTATTAATCAAAGGTTATTTTAGAAAATCGTAAACAAGGTTTACATTAAAATAATCAGAACTAATTTTCTTAGTCTTATGAAAATAGTTGATAGTGTCATTTAATTTAAAATGGACCAGAAGGAGCTTTGAAATTCAAATTTTTGAATTCCAACTTGTTCAACCCTTCAATGACATTGATAGTGAGGACAACTTTGAAATTGTGACATTATAGAAGGCCACTCCTTCATACATGCTTTCTACACCTAGAGTATATATATTGCCTCTAGATTATAGTATAAGATATCATAACTACTTCACATCTCTAAAAAAATGGTTGGTTAAATATTAATCTCTTAAAATAGTTTATATCATTTCAATTATACTTTCATTAACTATTTCATATAAGTGTCTTAATAATGACCATTTAAATTTCATTGCATTGTCTTAAAAAGACTATAAATGAAGTAAGGGCATGATTAAAAAATAATTATAAAAATTGTTTAATGCCCTATATTATGAACTAAACAAGGCTCCTAGAAAATACCATATATTGTGGTCTAGAGGGAGAAAATATATATATATATATATATAAAGCAAGCCAATAGTTTTATAGCTTTGTTACATGAAAGCTCCCTTATAAATGGGAAGTTGCAACTTAGATCCCTTTATAACATTAAGGGTTAAAGTTCATTTTTATACATGAACTTATTTTCGAAGAGTGCTGTGTGAGTGGGATAATTTTTCTCCTAAACCATTTCTCCAAGGAGCAAAAACCCCTTTTGCTAGTCATCCATTTACTTTGCCATTTTATGCTAAATATGGTATGTGCATGGCGCCCACATACAGTGATAAGTAGAACTCTAACCATATACTTTGATTCTAATTTTCATCTAAACTTCTTTTTTTAGAAATGTTGGGCACCTTGAAATCTTGTTAAAATAAAATTTAATAAATATTGTTAAAATATTGAATAATTTAAATATTATTATTTATAAATATTCATCCAAAATTTATAAATCACAAAAAATTAATATTCATTAAATTCATTAAAGTTGTTAGGTAATCTGTAAACTTTTTTGTCAACTAATGATCAATAAGATTTAGTTATATTGAGTAAAATAGGGTATTATCATCCTATTAATATCTTTTTAAATTAGACTTAAAATTTAAATATATTATTTTATTAGTTTTAGAACTTCATAAATAAAGTTAGAATTTTTATTTATATATAGTTTTTGAGTATTATAGAATAGAACTTAATAATATGGGTGATATTTTTTCTCTCCCACTTCTCTTTCTCTTCTATCTCTTAGCATTTTTCCCTTCCTGTTTTACAGCATATGGCCAACTAAATTCTTTGCATTAATATCAATTCATATATCAAATATCAAATATTAAGGAAGCTACTGATAAAACTTGTGATATAATAAGTTAATTAAAAAAAAATAAGAGTTAAGATTCAAACAAACGTTGCTCAATATATTGGAGCTAAGATTGAAACTAGATTGTTTTATTCACAATAATTGACATACGAACTTACAACCATTTCCTCAATTTTTTTTTTTAAGCAAGCATAAATCTTGAGGAAGTACGTTACCAAACCCAAAAATTGGTGCCTCAATGGTCACGTCTAGTATAGCTAGACTCGAGGGTGATTGTCAATTATTTTTATTAGCGTGCGTAGCTTTCCCTTTTTTAAAAAAAATATATCACGATTCATTTAAATTTAAAAGGAATAATGTTGAAACTTCGTAATTTGATCAATGAATATTAAAAAGAAAAAAAGTTATCACCATGATAACAACATATAACTTTAAAAACTCAAACATTTACTAAAAAAAGTAGGGGCTTTTACATATAGAGTCCATATTATAAGACCAAACTAAACAAATAGCCTAATATTTATTATATTTTATATTATGACTAATTAATTATATTTTTTCATAATATATCATTGTATATTAATGATAAATCCATTGTAAATTTTAAATTTCAGTGATGAACCCTTTGTATATTAATGATAAATTTCTTGTATATCAATATAAAGCAGCCATACGCCCAAATTTGATCCATTTTTTTTTTTGACTAGCAGGCCAATTTATCCAAAAAAACTAATGTTAATCAATATAAAATTTAAACAATAAATTAAAATAAAAGTAAACACAAGTTTTTTTTTTTTTTGTGCAGGGGATCCAGGAACTTTTATCGTAATTAATAACGTTACCATATTATATCATGTGTTCGATTACAAATGGGTTTGTTAATTATACATGCATTATACGATTTGAATTTAAGTATCCATCCATTCGATCCAAGTATGCAGTATGTATATTTCAAGTGTTGAAGTAAGGGAAGATCTCACAAGAAGAGGGCTTTCGCATATTGTTATATATATAAAAAAAAAGGATGGATTTTTAATCTTTTTTTTCAATTTTACCCTTTATAGAAATCAATTTCTTTCTTGCTTTTTTTTCCCCAAGAAACATCAATAATTTAACTTCTTTTATTTTATTTTAGTGAAGTAGTTAAAAATAACTTATATATAGAATCCAACGTAGTAAATGAGAGTATAATAATTGGGAAAAGAATATGATCAACTAGCATTAATGAATTTATTAAACAACAATGATTTCATAACACAGGGAGCACACACACACGAGCACGCAGTACTTGTTGATGATATCCCAAAAAGGACCATTACACGAGTAGAAAGCACTCTTATTCCAACACACACAAATATATAACGTAATCATTATTTAGGTTTTCAATGATGAGCATGATCACCAGCTAATTAATTGATAGTGGGTGGCTTCTACTTTGGAGGTGACTTCGCTTGACAAAGAGAGATTGCTGGGATCATAAATAACTCAATGCAAACTAAAAGCACAACTAATAACAACTTGGCTAACATCTTACTCCCTGTGAAAAAAAAATTGCATTAAAATACTCTATGTTAATCAACATAAAATGCATTAATTGTTTTTCATTAAAGTAAATTATGAAGGGTGATTTGGAGAATTTGTAATAAATACTTATTGAAATATATAATTTTGTTTATAAAAAAATACAAGTCAAAAGTGATAGTTTCTCTATCAATAAAAAACAGAGAAAGTAATTGCTTAAGGTTTATTTCTCTCTAGTGTGGAATGTAGCTAGCATGTCAGAGAGTTCTCTAGCCTTTTACAATGTTGCATTTCCTATGTCGTCACTACCAGTGATGTCATTGATAGAATCTAGTTGGTGTCTGAAAAATTTTAGGAGAATGACAGATAGGTCTAAGGGAACCAATTAATTCAAATTAAGTCCCAAGTGCCAAACTTATTGTGATGAATTAATACAACTTTATTGTGATGAATTTGCAAGTTATTTTTTAAATTTTAACATGGTTGAAGAATAAACAAATTCATTTTTTTCTATTAAAATTTAAAACATAAGTTGCTAATTCATCATAACAAGGGACTTAATTTGAATTAAGGGGACCTATCTATCATTCTCCCAAAAATTTTCAAGGGTCAGATCATAACAGTTATTATCAATGTTGTAAGAAGTAGCAACTAATGAGGTATTCGGCTGGTCAGGTCAGGTTAGGTATTAATCATGATTGGACCATTTTTAATTAAAATAATATAAAATTTAAAGAATATTATGCAAAATTAAAATATTTTAGATAATATTTATTCATACTTCTTATAATACATAGCAAGTTTATGGTTAATCCCACCAACATTATAACAAAACTATTTGTTGTTACGTTCGTCACAAATCATCACCAAAATTTACAAGGATATTTTAGTCTAAAATTTTTAATTTCAGATATAATTATTAGGATTAACCAACTTTGTTGAACTATACAACTTGGGTAAAATTTTTCTTATATTTAAAAATAGAGGAAATATGCCACATTTATTTTATATTTAAAAGTTACCATTGAATCATCATTTATATGTGTGCATAAAACACTAGAGAAAAACCAATAACAAGACATATAAAAAATAAAATGGCATTGTTTTTTTATTACTAAGATTTTTTTAAAAAATGAAAAATTGATTCTTTATTAGTTTTATCAATTTTTATTGGTATTGACAAACTCTGTCCTGGTTCACTTTTCTTCTAGTTCTTAAGGTCGACCAGACTAGACTACAGGTTAGTTACAAGTCAAACTAGCTAGACCAATTCCATTCTATCAAACATGGTTGTTATTTCTAAGTTACTTCATGACCTATTTGGGATTGAGGTTGAAGTTTGGGTAGGGAGAAATTTTGATTCCACTTTTATCATTGAAGATTTGAACATACTACTTTTTGTCTTTTTTATAAGAGGCCCTTCTCAACAATTTTCATGGGATTAAAAAAAATTAGCTGCAATTAGTTAAATTTATTTTTTATGATTAATATTAGATTACCAATGTTTACATTTTAAAGTTTTAACTCCAACTAAAGTCCATCCCAATACCTAAAATACTTTAATAGAATTGCTAATCGTAACCATTCCTTTCTCAAATTTGCTATTAGAAAGTGTACATAGATGGAGTAAAGAAACATACCTTTGTCAAAACCGATGACGATACCCCCAATAGTGATGCTTGGCTTTATTTCTGTTTCATGATAACTTTATCACAATGATGGATATGGGTGTTTGATACATAATAGATGCACTAAACTTTCTTGAGAGAGAAGAGGGAGAGAAGCAGATGAGAGAATGCTCTCATTCTCTACGTGAGTTTTCTAGAGAGGAGAGTAAAAACTAAATGTGATTAATTAATTAATTAATTAATCTTTTTAGTTCAACCATCTTTCATTTCTTATTCTAGCTAGCCCTATATCTATTGTTCTAGTTCTACACTTGTGTTCTTGTGATAATTTTTTCTTTTTTAAAAAAAATCACAAGTCAAATTTTTCCTCAATGTTGGACTCCACAATACCACCCCATTCGAGAGCCAATGTTCCTAGAAGCTCTACTCCATGACCCTTTACTCAGCCTGCTATTGATGAAAACCCTTTGTGAGTAGTCATTTCCATGATATCAACCTCTCATCAATAACACCAATGTATGAGCATAAATTCAAAGGAAGAGTTCATTCTAAAAGACTAACCTACTAGAAGAGAGAGCCCATTGAACTACTTATAAACCCCATATTACACTTCCTGATATTGGGCTTATAATATTATCTCTCATGGAAGGTTTGCATGACAATGAAAAATAAAATCATCAACATCATTATCAATGTATATTATAAAAATAAAATCAGGAAATGCTGTTGCACAACACATTAATCTAACCTTGTTTTAAGTAATTAAATATATAAGCATGTGTGATGGTGAAAATTAATGGGAGAATGACATTTAAGGTCTCTCAAGGGAATTTATCATAAAAAGAATCCATCAGTTTTGCATTCGATATTGTCTTAAGAAAACATGCATGTGTTAAAAATTGAACTTACTTGTTAAATTTCTAAGGAAACCCTAACAAAAAATATAGTTAATGTTCAGGTTTTAATAACATATACATGTTTTTGAAATTAACTATTATCAATCAGGTGGGCTCCAAATAATAACTTTGAATTAATTACTCTTCTACTCCTATTTGTAAGGTCATATTCACTAGTTCTTCAATAATTTTACAAAATTTAATAAAATATTTATAACTCATTTTTTAAAAACAAAAAATATAGTTAATGTTCAGCTTTTAATAACATATACATGTTTTTGAAATTAACTATTATCAATCAGGTGGGCTTCAAATAATAACTTTGAATTAATTACTCTTCTACTCCTATTTATAAGGTCATATTTACTAGTTCTTCAATAATTTTACAAAATTTAATAAAATATTTATAACTCATTTTTTAAAAACACTTTTGTCTATCTTTAACTCCTAGCTTAATTGATAGTTTTTCCATCCTTTTCTCCCTTCCCTAAGGAACTACTCTTATCAATCAAAGGGGATGGTTTTGAAATGTTGTAAATTAAATGTTTTTGCAGGAATTTGACTAATTGTAACTAATTTTTTTTAATCTGATGAAAATAGTTGATAAGGACTAGCTTCTTATAGAAAAGGCGCAAGAAGTATTGGAATTAAAATTTTGAATTCCAATACATTCAACTTTTCAATGACAAAAGTGAAATCAAAATTTCTCTTGACCCAAAATTCAATATCAATCCCAAATTGGTCATCAAATAGCATAGAAATAGCAGCCATGATTATTAGAATCAAATCATGTTGCCCGGTCTGACTAGTGACTAGCTTATAGTTTCGTCCAATCAACCTTAAGAACTAGAGGAAAGGCGAACTAGGATACAGTCGATCAAAACCAATGAAAATTGATAAACCTGATCAAGAATTTATTTTTTTTTCATTTTTTTAAATCTCAATAACCCAAACAAATGCTATTTTATGTTTTATATGTCTTGCAATGGGTTTTTCTCTTGTGTTATATATATATGATGATTCAATGGTAATTTTTGTTAACGATGGAACTTAGACATAATCCTTCTATTTTCAAATACAAACAAATTTCAAGCAACTCATATTGTTTAAGAAAATTAGTTAATCATAATAATTATATCTGAAATTGAAAAATTTACAATAAAATATCCTTGTACATTTTGGTGATTTGTGATGAACAACAAATAGATTTTTCTATAAGTAATAACAAATAATTTTATTATAATTGTGGTTGGATTAACCATAAACTTTAGTTAATTGAGTTAAAATTTTTGATGGCTTCAATGAAGATGAAAATTGAAACTTGAAAGTATGTGATTCATGAAATATGTTGTGTATGTAGGAAGAAAAATGATTGCTAGAAGTGCTGCTGGAGGAATAGGAGAGATGCAAGAGACGATTGATTTGGCAGCGAAGCACAATATCACAGCTAATATTGAAGTGATTCTGATTGATTTTAGAGCGAGTCGCCAAAAACGATGTCAAGTATCGTTTTGTGATTGACGTGGCCAACACCCTCCATAAGGTCTCTCTCCTTGACTAGAAATTGACAATGAAAGTATCATCTCCAACGGAGGTTCTCTACATAAATGTCATAAAGGAACTATATATATTGTATTCAAATGTTATGTTTTTCTATAAAGAAATTAATGTAAGATTGATGTAGCACTATAAAATATTCTTACTAATAACGTGTCTAATTTGGTTTTTTTTTTAAAAAAAGATGACAAGTATTATAAAATAACAAAGTACAAATCAATGTATATTGTAACAATAAAATCAGGAGGTACTGTTGTGACACTTTTAATCTAATCTTATTTTAAGTAAATACATAAGCATGTGCATGATTGTAAGAATCCGTCTGCTTACAACAACCGTGGACAAAATTTTAGCAAAATTAACTGTTATCAATCAAATTGGCTCTAATTTTTTTGAAAATATAATAAAATATTAATAACTCATTTTTTTAAAAAACACCTTTGTCTCTCTTTAAGTCCTAGTTTAATTGATAGCTTTTCCATCTTTTCTCCCTTCCCTAATGAACTACTTTATCAATGAAACGGTGATTTTGAAAAGTTGTAAATTAATTTCTTTTGCAGGAATTTAACTAATTGTAACTATTTTTTAATCTCATGAAAATTGTTGATAAGCCCTTATAAAAAAGACACAAGAAGTATTGAAATTCAAATTCTAAATTCCAATTTGTTTGACTCTTCAATGACAAAAGTCGAATCAAATTTTCTCCCTACTCAAACTTCAATCTTAATTCCAAATAGGTCATCAAATAGCTTTAGAATAATTACCACGATTGTTAGAATTGAATAAGACTAGCCAGTTTGACTGATAGCTAGCCTTTATTCTAGTTTGGCCAACTATAAGAATTAGAGGAAAGGTGAATTAACCAAGACACAAAGTTAATCAAAAACCAACGCAAATCATAAAACTGATCAAGAACCAATTTTTCATTTTTTTAAATAAAATTTGAATAGCCCAAAACAATACTATTTTATGTTTTTATAGGTCTTGTTATTGGTTTGTCTCTAGTGTTATATATATATATACACACGATGAGGATGATTCAATGGTAATTTTTATTTATTATGGAATCTTGTGTTAGTTTGGTTACACAATTATCGGGACATATACTCCCTTTGTTTTTAAATATAAACAAATTTTAACCCACTCCCATAGTTTAAGAATGTTAGTTAATCATAATAAATATATATGAAATTGAAAAGTTTAGACTAAAGTATCTTTTAAATCTTAGTAATTTGTGATAAAAACAAATAGTATTTTATTATAATGTTGCGGGGATTAATCATAAACTTGCCATGTATTATAAGAAGCATGAATAAATATTGTCCTAAATATTTTTATTTTTCACACATATACTTTAAATTTTATATTATTTTTATTAAAATCAAACTTACCACGCACTATTCAATACCCTGATCCATTGAATACCTGCTTAATTCTTCAACATTGAAAACAATTGTTATGAACCTTAAAAAAGCAATGTTGAGCGTAGAATTTAAGCATAATCATGCAAGAACTTGTTCTAAAAAATCAGTTTGAATATATGTTATATCAACATGGACCAAATTTCAACAAAATTAATTGTTATCATTCAAATATTAGGCTCCAAACAATAAGTTAGGAGTTAAGAAGAATGACAAATAAGGACCTCATAAGAAGATTGATCTCAAATCAAGATTTTTAAAGATTTTTAATACTAGAACATGGAAGAAATAGTACTGAACTTATAAACTTAATTGTGCAAAGATCCTAATTTGATATTAATTTTCTTTTCAGACCCTTGTCATTTATCCTTAATCAGAATTACTTATTCCTTTTGGTCCTATTTACAATATCATATCCATTGATTCTTAAAACAATAACCTTTACAAAATTTAATAAAACATTTATAACTCATTTTGAAAAATGTCCTTCTTGATGGATGCCCTAACCCCATAAGGTGAGCAATCAGTAAGCATTTTTATAAGCACTCTTTGAGCTAAGAAGCATGCTCTAGTCTTGGTGAACTTTCAGGACCAAGCTCACCTAAATTTTATATCACTAAAAAAACATGTCATTGTCTCTTTAACTCTTAGCTTAATTGATAGCTTTTCCATCCATTCTTCCTTCCCTAATGAGCTATATCTATCAATTAAAGGGTGATTTTGAAAAATTATAAAAATAAAATTTATATTAAACTAATCGGAACTAATTTTCTTAATCTTATAGAAATAGTTAATAGGGTCATTTAAAATGGACAAGAAGGTGCATTGAAATTCAAATTTTGAATTACAACTTGTTCAACTCTTCAATGACATCAGTAGTGAGGATAGCTTTGGAATTATGACAATATGGAAGGCCACTCCTTCAAACGTGCTTTCTACACCTAGAGTATATATACTCCCTCCAGACCATAGCATAACATATCAGTAACAAGGGTGATTTAGTTCATTTTTATATTGTTTTTTTCAATCCATTCTATTCCGTTCTATTCTAATAATCAAACAGGACCTAAGTGTTTGTTTAATATACAAAAAAAGGAAAATGCATATAGGTACATTTTCCTTTTCCCTTCTAGAAAACACTTTTTTACCTACCAAACAGTTAATAATATTGCCACCCAATCTTTCTAGTTACTCACTTTCTTTTTCTTTGATCATGGGTAGTTTGTCTATCATGAAGGAATCCATAACTAATAGGGCCCACACTTAGTTGGTGCCCACAACCTAGATCAGTTTCATTGTGTCTTTCTCAAAGGAGAAGTTGCCCCTTGTTGAGGTTTGGTCAAAGTCTCCCCTATAATTCAATAGATTTAACATTCCAACTTATGACACCAATGATTGGTGCGTGAGCTTAAGGTTCAGGGAAATAGAGTTGCACCTTGATTAATAGCTATAATGTCTATCCTAGTGATGGCACTATATCATTCACCCCTCATAGAAGTAGGTAGATAAGAAGGACACTGGTGGGCTCTAAATAATTAGAATTTTTTTTTCTTTTGACCACATGAGTGAACTATATTCTTTCTAGTTTCTATAATGAGACGTTTTTAACTATTTCATAGGAATCAAGGAATGATAGTTAACTAACTAAATTATCTTAAAATGAAAAAAAATCAACTTTATCTCTATTAAATAAAGGAAGAAAGAAATACATAGTATATGATGGGCCGTAAAATTAAATTTACATTAGGAATAAAATTAAAAATTAGTTATAAATAACTCTTAATGTGCCATATATTAAAGATAAAATGATCTTTCTAGAAGGTGCCCAATTGGATCGAAGGAATGTATGAACAGATGTAAAAACATCTACATTCAAATAATTTCAGAAATATTAATTTTTATCATTTAAAGGAGCTGAAAATATGTTCAAATTATTGAAAAAATAGCAATTTCTTTGGACCCATCAAGGGACAATGAGTAGTAAAAGATTTTAAGATCTCATTTATACAACGTCAATAGTTTTGTTATCATTAAAAGCATAATAATAATTTGAATAACGCTCTCTCAAATTTTATATAGAGTAAAATGACAATTTAGCCCTTGAACACCCAAGAGCATCTAGAATCCTAAACTCATTTTTTATTCATTTTCACTCCAAAATATTTAAAATCATGGCAATCTTCTGCTTGCTATTAACTTTAATTGTTAGTTGATTAGAAAATTACAGAAAAGAACCAAAAGAATGATGGAAAATAAACAAAAAAATTACAAATTTTATTCTTTTTCATTTTCTATAATTTTTAGGTCCTTTTTCTACAATTCTTTCTGTCCTTTTTAATAATTGTACAGTCAACTAATGGTCAAAGTTAATAGCAGGGGGAGATTGTACAATTTTAAATGTTTAGGGTTGAAAATGAACTAAAAATGAATTTAGGGCTGTAGATGCTCCTAGGCCTATAGTTTAAGCGCAAACTTATCATTTTACCTTTTTATATATTTAGCTATTTTTTAAAAAATTTATATTTTATAAAATAATTGCAGCTATAAACTCGTTAATTTTTTATCTTCCATGTTGTTAATACTAGATTATGTGTTTCATGATTAATTTTTTTACTTAATATAATTTAATCAATAGATAATTTTTAATTAGAAACACCATATTAGATTGAATTAATCTCTCAAATAATATCAGGATTTTAATTTAATTGGAATTATTAGGTAATTGGAAATTGGAAATGGGAAGTAATTTAATTTAATCAATAGATCATTATTAATTAAACGATGTTCGTCATATAAATACTTTGCATAAGTGTCTTAACAATGAGAAGTGAAATTTCAATGCATCGCCTTTAAAAAAGAGTATAAATGAAGTAGGAATATAATTATAAAAATAATTATAAAAATCATCTAATGCTTTGTATTATAAACAAAGCAAGGCTCCTAGAAAATACCATATATTGTGGTCTGGAAGGATATATATATATATATATATATAATGCAAGCCAATAGTCTTATAGCCTTGTGACATAAAAGCTCCCTTATAAATAGGAAGTTGCAAGTTAGATCCCATTTATAACAAGGGAAAATCAGTCTAAAGTCCCATGGAAGCACTTTAAATATGCTGAGGTCCCATGAATTTAAGAAATAGCTGCCAGGTCCCTAGGGACTTAAGGGTGAATAAGTCTGAAAGTAAAATTACCCATTTGCCCTCTATTTGAAATATGAAAAAATCAGTCTGCTTCCCACTAACCCACGAAACTAAAAACGGCTCTGTCTTCCTCATTCTGTCGTGCTCCAGAGCTAACGGCCGAGCACTATTCTCGCAGTTGCATTCCATCGGAGAAGACCGTCGTGCCTTAGAGAGTGAAAAACTTGAAGGAGTAAAGAACGAGAGTTGCTCGCTCCTGCTTCAGCGACTCATATTTGCCCTAATCGCTATTATCGAACTGTCTCTGCCGTCCTTTATCGCCGTCTCGCCACTACAGGTTCAACTGCCATTGATTATGCGTTTTCTTCTCCTATTATTCCTTTCTTTGTTCTTTTGTTTTTTTTTTTGCTGGTATCTTGATTGTGACTTTAATTTTTTACATCTTCGTTTTTGCATATAACTGTAATTCTCTGTCTATGTTTTTTTATTCGTATGTCAGTTTTCTTCTCACTGTAATTCACTATCTCTATAATCCTCCTCAGCCTGCACCTAGCCATCCTCAGCAGAATCCTTATGTTTCTTCTCCTCCTCCTTCTTCTCCTTCTTTATAGTTTCCACCTGATCTGATTCCTTGCCAGCATCAGCTTGTAGAGCAACATCATCGTCCCCACTTCTCTCTTTCTTCTTTTTCTTCTTTTCTTTCTTTTCTTCAGCAACAGGAAGCTCTTGCATTTCCTCATCCACAGACGTATCGTGAGGAGCTTGACCAAGAGTAGAATCAAGTCTACACAAAACAGAAAACTCTAACACATAAAAAAAATTGTGGTGCATCCTTTCAGACATAGCAAATGAAGGAAGCCTCCAACTCCCTTCTTTCAATCTTTGTCATAGCTTTCTATCTTTGGCTTTCCTTTAGTTGAACCGGCAAGTCTACCTAGTTCGTTGCCTTCAAGACTCCTTAGGTGTGCTTTAAGTTGTGTGAAAGTATATATAAGAAATGGTAGCAAGTGACAACAAAAGTAAGAGAACTAACTAGAGAAGATAGCACAAGCACCTTGGCTCTGTTTTCCAATCCCATTGAATTATCTTGACCATCTCCAAGAGCATCTTCCATAATGGCCAATGCTATCTTTGCAGCAAGTGACAGAGAAATTTTACCCTTAAAGTTTGGAGCAGCTTGACCAATTAATGATGCATAATAAATAAGCCCATATTTTGGGGTAGCATGCTTAGTCTTTAGGGCCCTAAAGAGGGCCTTTTCAGCACCAAGTATCTGTATAGTAGTCCCTGGCTACTTTGTAATTTCAAGGAAGCTACCACCATAGGCAATAAGGCGAGCACCAACAAGCTCCCCAACAAGAGCAGTCAAATTGGGTGCAATAGTGTTCATCCTGCTCTTAAGATAATCATATAGTTGTGCTCTGTACTCTGAAAGAGACAAAAACCTGGTCACACAGTTCTCTAATATTTATCAAGTCAAGCTCACCAAGTATATTTCTAATATGTTGCAAAAGTGTAGCTATGCATGAGATTTTTGTAATTACTTAAGGTGCGTATTTGCATGTTTCAACTTTCAACTACTCCTCTTGCATTTTATATTTCTATTTTGGTAAGTTTAACTTCCAATTCTGCTTAAAAATATGTAATTTTAAATATGGACGAATTTCTCCATTGATGACAATTGCTTTCTTTATTGATAACAACCATATGCTATATTAACCAAAATCTTTTATTCCATGAATGACAACTAATTACTTCAATGACTACAACCATAAACTCCATTGACAACAATAGCATGCTCCATTGACTAGTGAATTGTCATAACTAGTGAACCGTCATGCCTCTGTGACTTGTGTTTTTTTCTTATTAATAAGCAATGCTAGTGCAGAAATCCATGAGTTGGAACTTAGTAATGACTAGTATGCATATATCTCTTTTCCACATATGTAATTAAACTTTTCTATTTGTTTTCCAGATAAAGGAAGATGAAAGATAAAGCAAAGACAATAGTGAAGAGATATACAGTACTATTTCATACGCACTGCTCTCCTAGCCAATTTGGTGAAGTAGCAAAATATGTTAAGAAAGATGAGAAATTACAAAAAAAGGTTGAGAAGCTAGGATTCCATAAGCTTCTTGATGTGTCTTGTAAAAAAATTCAAAGAGATATTTGTGGAGAGTTGATGCGTGCCTTTGACCCCCCAACTCGTGAAATATGCATAAGGGGGAAAATCAAGCAAATGAAGGCCAAGGATGTGAATGACTTGATGGGCTTGCATAGTGAGGGTAAGCAGATTACTGGGGATGTCAATGTGAATGATAGAGCTTTCAAGAATTTGAGAAATACTTACTATAAAATTCCTTATAAGGAAATAGCTGAAATGATTATATCTAGAAAGGAGGTAGCTAAATTTGAGTTACTTTTTGTAATGTATGCATTAAGAACCTTGCTATTGCCAACCGTAAGTCTTGAGGTTAGCGACCGTATATTGAAGGTCGTTTATGAGACACAAAAGAAACCAAGCGCATATGATTGGGGTACGTTCATTTTTAATGAACTTTGCAAGGAGGTAGAAGACTACAAGAAACAGCTGAGCAAAGGGAAGGGAAGGACAAGGAAGAACGTTGGGGGATGTATCTACTTTCTAATGGTAAGTGTGTGTTCAATTTACATTAATCCAAAGTGATAGCCTTTTAAAGTTTTCCACGTAAAAGTTTTATGTTTATACTGATTTGTCAAGTTTTTAGGTATGGGGCTTCTAAAATTTTCCAGTTGGCCAAGGTTGTCTAAAAGCTGTATGGAAAAGTGCTGTCGTTTGTCTCTGATATTGGAGAGGAGTTAATGAGCTTGCAATCAATGCTGCTTGGACAAGGCTTAAGAGAGGAAGAAGGTAAAAAATCATAAGAGGAAGAAGATGATGATAAAGGGACAGATTTTGAGGGAAAGAATGAAGATGAAAAATAAAAGAGGAAGGACTTGTTGATGAGGGGACAGCTTTAGAGGAAAAAATGAAGAAGAAAAATTAGAAGAGGAAGAATATAACAAAGAAGGAGTTAAACAATTAAAAGAGGAAGAGAATGAAGAAGAAAAATTAGAAGAGGAAGAATACAATGAAGAAGGAGCTGAACAATCAAAAGAGGAAGAGAATGAAGAAGAAAAATTAGAAGGGGAAGAAGATAAAGAAAAAGATGATGAACAGTAAGGTTCTCCTAAAGAAAAGGGCGACAATGACAATTCAAAAGAGGAAGAGGACAAGGAGGTAGGTGTAGGAGGGAAAGATTCTGCCGAGGATGAGGAAGGGAGAGGAGAAGAACAATCAAGTAAACATCCTAGAAGATCAAAAAGAGATAAAAGACCTACTGTGAAATCTTCATAGGTTAGAACTAATGTTGGAAAGAAGAGAAAAATGGATAAGAAGGAGCAATTATTTCAAATATGCACAACACCATGTGAGGAAGATGAGGGAGACAATTAAGTCCCTATACTGTGCCTAAAAATTGACTGACTAAAATATTAGTGACAATCTATTTATTTTTTCCTTCTTCTTCAACAGGATCATTGTAGATTTGTATGGCTACTACTTGACTCATGCAGAGCTACAATGTTTTGGTGGAAAGAGATGGATTAGTGACAGGGTGATGTCAATGGTTGCCCGAACTTTGGTAGGTGACCAAAAGGAAAATGAAGGGAAAGTCCATGACATATCTTTGGTTCTGAGTTCATGCTAAAAATGATCAGCAACCCTTTGAAATGGACGGTAGATGACAATAAGGGAGAAATATTTCCTGAGTTTGTTGAACATAACATTGCTGATTGTGATTTCATTTTTGGCCCAACTCTTTTCCATAGTCACTGGTTTTGCTATGTCTTTGAGACCAAGAGCAAGAACTTTAATGTGTTAGATTCATTGGTCAGTAACAGGGAGTATTTCCAAAGACAGCAAGAAGAGGAAGAAGAAGAGAATGTTGAGAAGAAGGGCAAGGGAAAGGAGAAGAAGAAGAAGAAGAAAGGACAACTGGATCCCAAAAAAATGATGGCAAGAGGATGCATGTGTCTATACTTGTCACTCAACATTACCAACATCTATATTTGTCATTGTCTTCTTGCTTAGTTGTAAATCAACATTACTAACATTGCAAGTCTTAAGTTTGCAGAGGAATTGCTTTCACTCTCTACTTCGTGCAGTCAAGCCACAATTGTTTGAGGATGACTTTAGCATGGACATTATATGGGCTAAAGTTCATATACAAACTGATACGTGAGTTCCTTTTATGTTTATACATCATTAAGCTTATATTTACATGTGAAAAATTAATTTTACATTATGTTTTTTATTTTGTTTTTAGCCATACTTGTGGGGTGCATGTTATGACATGGTTTCAATCATGGGACAACACTGTGGATAAGAATGGGTATACGATGCCAAAATACTCTAACGTATACATTCTTTGCTTTACATTTTCCCTCTTTCATGTACTACATATTTGTTGTTGTCCCTTATAAGACTTACTTGTGGTGTAGGATGACCTCTATAAGAAGAAGGTAGAACTCTTGTGGTGGCTACTGAGTCATCGTAACAATATGAAGGAGCCCGAAGCCATGCCCTTATTAAAAGGATCCCAAGCAACAAGGAAAAGGAAATAGAAGATTTTTTATAGAACTTTAGGATATAATTTTATTGATCATCATATCCCTTTGTATAGTTAGCTCATTTTGTGTAGTTAACTTAGATAACGCTGTTTATAAAAGCTGATAACAAGTTTGTAAATGTGGCAGATAGTTTGTTTTATTAATTGCATGTCAACAAGTTGTTATCACTTTATTGACAAGTGTCTATAAGTACATTAACAAGCTAATAATTCACCATTATCAAGTAGTAATAACTATATTGATAAGGTTGTAATTCGCCATTAATAAGTGCTAAGATAGTAAGTGCTGTCGTTTCCTTAGAAAAATCAGCTAGTTAAATGAACCAGTTGATTACTTGGCATTGAAGATTGGCAAGTACTATTAACTATATTGACAAGGTAGCAATTTGACATTGACAAGTGCTAAAGTAGTAAGTGCTGTTATTCCCTTCAAAATTCAATAAGGTGCAAGAACCTGTTGACTACTTGGCTCTGGAGATTGACAAGTTTTTATAATTATATTTAACACGCCACTTATTCTCCATTAACATGTCATGACGCACTTGGTGCTGTTAATCCCTTCAAAAATAACCAGGTGCAAGAACCTGTTGACTACTTCCGTTGCCTATTAACAAGTGGATATAACTATATTGACAAGGTGTTAATTCTCCATTGATAAGTGTTGACGCACTTAGTGCTGTTAATCCCTGTGAAAATCAACCAGGTGCAAGAACCTATTGACTACTTGCCATTAGTCATTGACTATAAGGTATCACTTCATTTACAATTTATGCATTTGCTATTGACAAGTGCTAATACATTATGTACAATAAACTAAAAAGTAAACAAAAACAAATTCCATATATATAAACAAAAAAATACACTTGTCTATAATATTTTCTAGCATGGATTAGGATTCTTGCAAGTCTTGGAGGTATGACCAATCTCATGGCATCTTCCACAATGATAGACCTTTTTGTTTTAGAATTGAGATTCCCTTCTTTTACTCTTTGGCCTACCAGGAGGCCTTCTAGTCATTGGTGGCTCCAAGAAGGTTTCGATTAATAAATTTGTCACCATCAATGCTTCTGGATGTGGACAGACATGTGTGGCTATCGGCTTCATGCTGCTGGCATATATCTTTTCTTGAGCAGTAAACTTGTAACATTCATCCACAAAATTGTACACATTGCCATGAAGTAGCTTGATTGCTGCACAAGCATGTGCACAAGGTATTCCACTCATTTTCCATACTAAACAAGAGCATTTACGTGCTACAAGATCAACATTCAAGTGTATTAGTCCATTAATTGGTATAGTTTGCACAGAGATCAAATTTTCTCTATAAATTTATGCGTGTAAATTTTCAGCTCTCACAACTTGCTCTATAACTGTTGCCTCAACGTTAGGCCCGACACCGTGTTTCCAATTTCCCATAGCCGCTTTGCTAGCGACCATCTTCTTTGCCAATTTCTCTCTATGCTCATGAATCAAGACATTAACATTGTGTTTTCTCTCTTTCACAATCCAAGTATTAAAGGATTCTACAAGATTAGTTGTGATATTATCCCATCGTTTATATCCAAACTTGCATTGAGCCCATCAATCTACATCCCCTTGGGTTTCAACCCATTATGCCAACTGTGGACAAAACAATCTTAGATTCCCCATTGCAACATTAAATTCAGCCTCATGCCTTGCATAGGCAATTGCATCAAGTAATTTCAATACATCATCTTTCATATTGCTCGAGGTATGCCTCTTACCTCTATTGATTTTCGTAAATGCTGTGCTAAAATTTTCCTTTACATGATGGTAGCAAAATGCATGTCTCTCACCACTACCAAATATAGCTTGCACGGCACCAATAATCACATTATTCTGATCAGAAATAATTGTTAACTCCACTAATCTTGTTATGTCTTTGACATTTTGAAGAAACTAAGACCAATCTTTTAATGTTTCCCCACTAACAATGGCATATGCTACCGAAAATAAGTTATTTTCAGCGTCATATGTACATGCTGATAGCATTGTTCCCTTGTATGGATCGCTTAGGTGACATCCATCTACATAAAGTATGGCTCAACAACCTCCTAAAAAACCAGATATAGAGCATCCATAAGCAATGAATAGCCTCTCAAATCTATTATTTGAGGCATTCCATTTTGCAATTGTCATCGGATCAATTTCCATTAATCGATCACAAATCCAAGGGATTATGCTACTAGAATCTTCTGTATGACTATGTATTTCCCGCAATGCTTTTTCTCTTCCCCTATAGGCTTGACTGTAGCTCAATCGCATACCATACTCTCTATACAAGTCTCTTGCAAGTTCATTGGCACCTTTATCTATATTAGACCTTAGAGCATCAACCATGATTGATGATGTTAATTTTGACCTTGCCGGTTGTGACACAATAAGGTTGTCTTGCGCATTATGGGTGTGATCATTGTTGAATTTTGTAAGCCTTAAAATCTCATTATCTTTCCCTATTGAATATGCTGCAATGTTCCTTTCACAGCCCTCCACCTTGCAATATGCAATAATCTTCTCTTTATTATTCTTCTTAAACTTGTATGAAAACTTGTGGGAGATGCTATACTTGTATAATGCTTGTCTAAAGGCATCAATATTAGGAAAAAATTGCCCTTTACCTACTAACAAATCCTTCCATTTCATATAACTCATTTCAGGTATTGGTGTAGGTACCATTTGTACAACGCATGCCAATTCCGAGTCTTCAATTTCAGGATAGATACTTGGTGGAGAGAAAGAGCATCCATCTGAAACTCTCAATAAATTATCAATCCTGTATTCAATGATAACATTACAATTGTACTTTTCAACATATTTGCATTAACAAAAAAATTTACACAACTTACACATGTTGGTTCTCTAATGGGCAATCCATTGATGCTTTTATGGTGTCATTCCCATTTGCAACTACATAGACATGTCCACTTTGTTTGTTATATTTGATCAGATGTTCTATTCCATCATCATTAACTAGATCTACAAGTGTGCTTGCATCAACATTGACTGTGAATTTTAACTGGATTATATTACTTTCATTCCCTATAATTGATGATATCATTCTTGTCAACTCTTCATATGTTGTCCCTTCCTTTATTGTTCTAGTTCTAACACTCCCCCCAACATATTGCATACTTCCTTAGTCATCATTTTGAAAATGCCCCCTATATGGAAAAAACATAATATATGTTCTCCTGAAGAACTTGCCATCTTACAGGTCAACCTGCACCACACACAGTATATTGACAACTAGACAATGTGTATTGACAACATATTTATCCACTATTGACAAGACGCAGTGTTGATCAATAGCAGAGATTTTTCAACAAAACAAGCTTACCTCAGATGCTTGGGAATAATATATAAATTATTCTATATGAAAAAAATAACATAATACATGTTTTCCAGTAGTACTTGCATTCTTATTGGTTAGCCTGTACAGTACAATGTATTGACAACTATTCATACCATATTGACAATACAACAAAACACTATTAACAACATGTAGAGATATTCATATTAGATATTTGTCAATGGAATAGTATTGTGCTAGATTATTCCATATATCAACTATGCAAATTGAATGATCGCAAGTTTACCCAGAAAGCATTATCCTACCCTTAAACAATAATGAAATCATTAATGCACAAGAAATCGTTTACCCAACTAACAATGGATATGCTACTATTGATCGGTAATTTACGGCCAACAATCGTTCACCTAGAAAATTTTTTTTCTGTCAATGAAATGCTGCTGTTGCAGAAGAAACACTCCCAACTCACTTAGATGAAGACAAGGGCTGTAATCATGGATGTGAGGAAGTGAAGATGATCCTACCGTGATCAACAATCATAGATATGCAGCAACCTTCACTATTGCTAATCATGGGTTTCATGAGATGTGCGCGCGCAAGCAAAATTTTCTTTTCAATGCTAGAGGGTAAATGGGTAATTTTACTTTTAGACTTATTCACCCTTAGGTCCCTAGGGACCTGGCAGCTATTTCTTAAATTCATGGGACCTCAGTGTATTTAAAGTGCTTCCATGGGACTTTAGACTGATTTTTGCTTATAACATTGAGGATTGGGGTTCATTTTTATCCTTGAAAATTATTTTCAAGAAGTGTTGAGCACTCTATACTGATAAGTAGGACAATTTTTTTTCTAAACCATTTTTTTAAGAGCAACCCCTTTTGTTAGTCACTCATTTATTTATCCTGATAGGAACTAAACCATGATAAATACTCATGCAAACTTCTCTCCCTTACTCTTAACATATTTGGTGATATCATTCTAGACTAAATGATAAAACCATGATAAATGCACATTATTTGTCAAATTTTTGTTAAGCATAATTCAACCCCCTCTTGAGCTCTTTTACAATTGGCATCAAAGCCTGACGGCTCTTTGTTACACTTAACTGTCTGAGTAAGAAATCCTATTAATGAAAAATTTTGCAAATGATAACCTCGAAAAAGGACTCTCGACAATCAAATTTGTAACGACCCTAAATTTTAAATTAGTTTTATAGCAAGTGGAGAGTAGTATATTATTGGAACTTATGATGGTAATTTTCTTGAAGTTCTAGAGTTTAAATTGTACTAAGAAAAATGTTTATTTTTATTTTGTTTTAAATTATAGAAAAAAATCCATGCCCTTTCTTATAATTTTTCTTGTGCTCTTTCTTGTAATTTTTTAAATTTTTCTTTCAACAAATGTTTATCTTCCTCCTTCTCATCATATCTCCATTTCAAGATATGAACTACTGTACATCCCTTAAGCCTTGGATAAATTAATCTTTCTATGACTAAAACCTAATTATGTTTTTAGTTCAAATTAGAACATGCATAAACATTTTTGGCATTAATAAAAATTTCAATATTTTTTGTAGAAATTTTGGCAGAACCTCCTCTTTAAACAAGATCTCTCGAAAACTCTACACTCAATATTTTACACCAAATATCATATTAATCAGGAATTCAATTCCTTCCAGCCACTAAGCAAAAAAATATATGACAAAATAAAGGTTTTAACTATAG
The DNA here is from genome assembly GCF_029017545.1 of Prosopis cineraria. Lineage (NCBI taxonomy): Eukaryota > Viridiplantae > Streptophyta > Magnoliopsida > Fabales > Fabaceae > Prosopis > Prosopis cineraria. Next base: position 20,532,371 of record NW_026555339.1, on the reverse strand, counting down.
ACTATGTGGAGAACATAAACTAAGCTTACAAAATAAAATTTCATAATTTAAGACATTACATCAAAAGAATACTTAATCCTTAACTCATCCACCTTCAGTTAATAATAGACTCCTCAATATTTGGCGAATAGTTCAGTGTCAGCTACACTATCTGAGACCAAAAATATTTTCTAGTGAATAATGTCCCAATAATAAATAATTAAATATGAATAAAAAAATTAGGAACAATTATGTAAGTTAAAAAAGGAAGACAATGATCTCCATAAAGATTCAAATAAGCATGGAACAACAGGATTCTATATAACTTTAAATGAAATCTTGAACTATTAAATTATCATATCAAATGTTGTCATAACTTAATTTTAAGGAAACAATTAAACAAAATAAGTAATTAAAATATATTGCTAATTAAAACAAATGGAATATGAAATCATTAAATAATCAATTTCATATTTATAGGGACTTATCAGAACAATTAACAAACGTGGACACACAGTCCACGAGGACAAATAACCAAATGCAGCTTATGCCATGAAGACAGACGTGGACACACAGTCCATGAGGATAAGTAACCAAATGTAGCCGAAGCCACAAAACAGATATGGACACACAGTCCACGAGGGTAACTAATCAGACGTGGTTGAAGCCACGAAAACAGACGCAGGTACGAGACCCACAAATAACAGATGTGAGAACAAGCTCACGAAATTCAACAAGCTAGTAACTGACCATGGCGTGCCAAGGGCTAACGGAACTGCTGTTAGCTATTAGTGTTCTATCTAAAGTCCCTTAAATAATTAATTTTCAAACATACGAGAAAAATAATCATTTTCGAATTAAAATTTTCTCTTTTCTATATCAAACTCGCATGAATTATGTAAACACCTATTCTTTTCACTGTAAAAACTTACAAACTCTTTCACAAATTTTCCTGATTGTCCTTGTCGAATAAGGATTACTAAAGCTTGAAAAAAATGAGTTGATCAATGTTGTAAGCACATAACATGGCTTAGGAAAATAGAGTTATTTAATCAATAGAAATAATCAATGCTTATGAAATATATATACATATACACATAAATAGATAAAATTGTGAATTGTTGAAATCAATATCTTTGATGAAAAGAAACTTTGCTAATAAATTAATTGAGACGTTATCCACTTACCTGAGACATTCTCTACCCTTAACCGGTCCTCTTGCAACAATGTTTTCTCTTTAAATCCTAGTGCCCAAATAATAACATCGTTATTTTATTTTAAAGATTTATTTATTTTATTTTTATTTATTTTTGTATACCTTTTCAACTCTAAATCAATTCAGAAAAAAAAATAACAAAGACAATTTCCAACTTTAATTTAAATTTTCTTTTTCCTAAATATTTCATAGATATTTCAAAGACTAATATTTTGATAATCAATTGGCTCTTGCATTAATAATCAAGATTACTCTTTCCAAGCATCCCTATCTCTAACTCCACTTCCTTATGGAGATAATTATCTTCCATGACTGCTTAATATGTGATGATATAACTATTACAAATAAATATATATATTTAATTAAATTTCTATACAATGTCCAACTCAAATCATTAGATAATAGCATTCAAACCATTTATGTTTTCCCCAAGAGTTTAATAAGATTTTAGGAAAATACTCAATCAAGTAACAACTTCTAACAAACATTTCTAACAATTATCTTATTGGTATCAATTCATAGCTCAATCAATGATACTTCTTAACCTCCTATCAATTATCCAAAATTTTCCAACATTAATAATCAGATCAAATAAACAAAACTCAAGCCTAGCCTAACATTATCTTGTTCTTTATACACTACAATTTCAACTTCATAATTTCTCCTTTTTGCTTAACAAATATGGTATTAAAAGGAAAAATTTCCAACCATTTTATCTTTATATTCACACACACACACGTACAGAGCAACCATGAAGAGGAAGATCAAAATTTCTCACCTCAATTTACAATAGCAGAAAGGGAACAAAATTGACAGCATAAAAGAAGGAGGAAGTTTTGGAATCAAACTTCCAGAACAACAGCCACGTCTCCCCTGTTCTTCGGCACCCAAAATGAAATAAATGAGAGAAGAGAAAGGAGGTTCAAAGCTCTCTAGCAGTGAACAATAATGTCGCATTGCAAGAAAGGAGAAGATTTCTGACTCACCTTTGTAGTTACTCAGACAGATCAGAAGGAAGAGGCATTGATGATGAAAGACAGAGGAAGATGAGGGAGGCTACAGGTTACACACAGCCATGGCAGACAAAGCAACGACGACGACTACATGAATAAGAAACACCCATATCGACAAAGGCTGTGAACAATAAGGGAAAGAAACTTAAATGCTCAGATCATCGCTCGGCAGAGGAAAACAAAAATGACCTCACTGATCTAAAATAAAGAACGGAAGGAAAGAGCACAAACTTGGTAAAGGAGTATCGGACGGAACTCTTGCACACTCACACACCAGCGACGCTGCGGATGGAAGTAGGAGGAGACAGAGAAGGCAGAGAGTGAGAGATGAGAGAATCTAGAATTTTCTACAGAGCCCTAAATGCTGAATCATGCCAGAAATAGAGGGGAAAAGAAAGGAAAAAAAATCTGTGGAGGCAAGGGTAGTTTTGTAATTTCACGGTACAAAAGTAAAAAATGATTTACTCCTTTCTGGCTTCAACCAGGTTCGAACTCAAGACCAGATGTAAGAGATATATGCATACTCCCACTATACCAACACCTCCTCTTATCATAATTGTTCCAAAATTAATATAACTACAATTCATCCACAATAATATATGTATTTATATTATATATATATTTTATTTATTTTTACTCGAAATTCTTGGGTTATTACAAGTTGAGACAACTAGAGAGTTTATCTAGACAAGGAAGCTTGTTCAAGTGTAAGGTACACAAAGACTGCTAGAGAGATTTGGGTTGATCTTGATGGAAGGTTTGGGAAAGGAAGTGAGTTGAGAGATTATAAGTTACGACAGGTTGTCGCAATGCTTTAGAAAGAAAATTCTATCATACCTACTAATTACACCAAACTTAAAGGTCTATTAGATGATATTTAAACAATCATGCTATGGCCAAAATGTGTATGTGGGAGTTGCAAGTGCAATGTCAACAAGTAACTGGTAGAGATGAAAGAGAAAGAACAGCTACATGACTTTCTTGTAGGTTTAAATGAGTCCTTCAATACCATCAAAACCCATATGTTAAGTATGAAGCCAGCTCCTTGATTGGCTCAAGCATAACAGTTAATGGCGAAAGATGAGCAACAATGATAAATTTCCATAATAAGCAAACTAGTGGCTGAAGCCGCAGCATTCCAAGTCTAAGGCGACTGAGGCAACAGAAGAGATAGGAGAAAGGAAATATCAAAATGTAACCATTGTTAGAAACTCAATCATATAAAAGAACAATGCTATAAACTCATAGGTTACCCAATTAATTAGCCTAAATCAAATAGCGACAAGAAAGAATGTGACTGTGGCAATACATGGCAAAATAAATGTGCCACACAAGTGATGACAAACAATAGTCTCATTCCAAGATTGACGTTTGAACAATTTTACATAATTATGAAGCACATTGATTGTGAGTCTGGGCCATCCAAGCATCTCAATTAGCCTCATGCTAATATGGTAGGTATGATTAACTTTAATGATGATTGGGTCATGGATACAGGTGCCATAGAACACATATCTTGCAATCCCAACATCCTTGAAGGAATAATGATGACAATGAACCAATTGCCGGTAAAGGTTCCTAATGGTTAGAGTGTTCTTGTAACATAGGTTGGTCGAACCATGCTCAACAACAGCCTCTGTCTTAACAAAGTATTGAATTTTCAATGCAATCTTATTTCCATTTGTAGATTATTGAGACAATATCATAACTACTATGTAATTCTTGTGGGAAACTTATGCTTGCCATAGGATTACAAGTTAAGGAAGCAGGTTAGGACAGTTGAGGAATGTGATGGGTTGTATATCTTCAGGTTAAGGCTCAAGCATGATATGGTGATGTTGGTCAAACATTTAAAGGCACCATAGACTTGGTCATCCTCTCAAAGAAAACATGAAACAAATAGAGTATTTTTTTTTAGTATTTTTTAGGATAAATAATTGGGTCATTATGATTCTTGCATTAGAGCAAAATAGACTAGGCTTATTTTTACTAAAAGTTCAATAAAGACTTCTTATTGTTTTGAATTAATTCACTGTGACATATAGGGAGATTACAAGACACCTTTATTATCAGGTGCACATTATTTTCTTGTGATAGTAGATGATTTTAGTAGAGGTGTCTGGGTCTACCTTATGAAAAATAAATCTGATGTTAAGACTTGTAATGATCTAAAAAAATCTTCCTAATTTATATTTTATTTAAATTAATTTTATGGCAAATGAAGAGGGATGAGTTAATGAAACTTATGCTAATAGCTTACTTGAAAGCCCAACATTTAAAATTTTTTTTGAAATAGATTAATTTCATTTAGTTCAAGATTGTGAAAAAATTACTAAAGTGCCCATATCGTTTATGTTATTAGAAGAAATATAGGGCCTTCTCTTGTAATTTTTGCAATTTCCTAAAGTTCTCATTTATATTCTCCTCACCCGATCAGATACACACAAAAAATGCGTCATTTTCTTTCCTTCTCCTCTTTCACATTTTGAAAAAATCTAGAACCACCGCCTTTGCTCTTCTTTAATTCCAGCATGTCCACAGAATTCTCCATCCTTCCTCTTCAGTCTTCAACATTGCCAGTGTGGGAATGTTAGAGTGCGTTACCTGTTGCTACTACCGTGAGTTTCCCTCTTCCCCCGTACTACACCGATTTCCCTTCCCTTTTCATTCTGTAGCATCACCCTTCCTACTTTACTCAGCTGACAGCCACTGGTGATTGTGTTAGAGTTATACTCGCGCAACCTTCTCCTTCCTCCTCTGTTCGAGCAACAGCGTGGATGCATCAGAATTCTTCCTCCCCTATTCTATCTATTACTAAAGCATCCTTTGGAAATCTCTCCCTCAGCTACCTCCTTCTTCTTCGATCCTTACTTCCTTATGGGTGTGTGATAAACCCTCTTTTTTCTCCAATGGTTATGCAACTAGTTTCCTCTTTTTACTTCTGCTGCTGCTGATCCGAGGTAAGGAGCTTTGAACTCCCTTTTTGTTACAGGTCTGTTAGGTTGTGTGTTCTTAAATTTCAAAAATTGTGATTTTTCCTCTTACTTTGCTGCTGTGCATATTGAATAGAGGAGGAGGGTTTTAAGCAAATTGGAATTTTTCAGATTTTGAGAGCTAGCTGTATTGTGAATTTGAATTCTAATTGAGCTTATTATTATTATTTACTTGAAAGAATGAACTGAAGATTGGGTAATCTAAATATTGATAGTGAGAAAGTTTGGAAAGGATATTAAGGAAAAGAGGCTTGGTATTTGTTTGAATCTGGATGCACATGCACTACTACAAAAAACCCCCTTACTTGACGGTTATTTTAGAAATTATTTGACAATTCTTAACCGTCAAGTAATGAGGCACCATATATTTATTTGATGGTTAAAAACCGTCAAATATTTTAGAGATTACTTGACGGTTATTTCAAAATAACCATCAAATAATCACTTAAACATTTGCATATATTGCAGCAATATACTTGACGGCTATTTTAAATAATCGTCAAGTATTTAGTAATATTTGACGGTTATTTTGTAACAAGCGTCAAATATGTTTTCGCAAATTCTATGTGCTAAATACTTGACGGTTATTTCATAATAACCGTCAAGTATTCGTACATACTTGACGGTTATTTTGAAATAACCGTCAAGTAAACTTATACTTGACGTTTCTTTCTAAATAACCGTCAAGTATTTATGATGTGTTTTTTTTAAAAAATAGCCCCCTACAAATACAAAGCAATCAAATATATATACCAGCCAGCCAACAATAAAAAATAATTGAATCATTATTTATATTGAAATTACAATCTAAATATCTTTAATTTATCTTATATCTACCTATACTCTAAACCCGATGCCATAAAAAAATCTATAACTTTACCTACTTTACAAGTTTAAATTTCAAAATTAATTGGCCTCAGACATAAAATTGACCAAAAAAATAAATGTGTACACCAAAACTAATTAGGCCTAACCACTGCTGCTATCCACATGTTAAACACGGCCTGAGCTACCTCTTCAAGGGTTTACTCTATATGTGCAGCTGCATACTGAATACAATAGGCATCCTCGAAGTACTGTATGTAAAGAGTTACAATAAATTCAAGTTAATAGCTATCTAACAAAAGTTGTTAAAATTTATAATTTAAGTATCATTAAATTTAATATATACCTTGTTAGGTAATGTGGTAGGGGCATGGGTGATAATGTCCTTCAAGAATCTCATCAAGCAATAGCCACAGTCATTGTTCTAATCTGGCTAGAGTGGACACTGTGCAAAAAAAAAATCACATATTAATAAAATAATAGTTAAAAGTCCACGGTCTGTTAATTAAAAACTCAGTCCATTAGGTTTACCTTAACTGTGACCCATGTCTCACAAGAGTCCAATACCCTTAAGCTAGGGGACAAGGTCTTGTTGGTTGCAGTTCGATACAACACCACAGCTCTAAGAAGGAAATAAAGAATAAATGTTAGAAATTCAATATACATGGATATTAAAATAACAATTGATAAAAATTCAACTTACTTATTAAAAAGTTCTACCATATCTGGCCTATTGCTTAGTTCTCCGTTAAGAGGATCAAGATACCAAATTTTTGAAGCAACAGGGTTAACCACAATAAGCATCCAGTGCCCCCTAATAAGAAATAACAAGTGTTATCAAATATGTAAATATAAAAAATATTTACTTGTACCAAAAGTAGCTAGAAAGTGGCTTACCCTTGACAGCAAGGAGTAAGAAATAAAGTATCATTGCTTGCTCCCCTATCCTTAAATTGATTTGAAAGCTGCCTTGCTTGTTCTTCAAGAGCTTCCTTTGTAATTCCATTATAGGCAGAGACATCATGGGGATTAATCAGCTTGAATCTTGACTCAAGGCCGCCAGGAACCACAAATGAGGTATAAAGGTGGCTTAGGTAAAAAAATAACCAGGTTAATACACACGCGTGCACACATACATATATATAATTTAAGTAATTAACTGAGCATTATCGAAGAAATACCTCATGTAGAAGCTCATCAGACTAGTACTGACGATTTCGTGCTTGAGAATTTCATTTAAAATTTCATTCCGAACAACTTCAAACAAGCCTGGTCTTCCAATCACAACTTGACGAGCCATCCTCGTAGCCATCGCATATGTCTCAAGAGAGGCACGGTATTTGTATTCTACAGCTGGCATCAGTGCTGCTGGATATTGCAAAACTGTGGCTGACTCTTTGGTATGGCTCGACTTACCTTTTAGCTTGCTCTTCCCTTTCAGCTGCATAACAAAAAAGTTAGATATTTATAATTATATTATAAAATTATAAATAACTATTTAAACCGTACCTTTTTCTTTAGAGGTAATGGGTCCTTTGCCGGCTTTGCTGTTACCACTATTACAAGGTGGCTAGGCCATGTAATGAAGCTTCCTACTGCTTCCCCCACCGTCTGTGCCTCATTAGTAGGAACAGGAAATGGATAGTTGGGGTCGATGGCAACAAGTAGAGAAACTCTAACACGGTCGGGCGGGAGGGGATGATTATGGATTGTGTCCTCAGGAATGTTGTACACACGCCCTGTTGTAACCACTCTACGTTCAGGAGTGTCTGCCAAACAATTGCAATCGTTCTCGCCCTAATTAAAGAAACAATGACAATCAGTTTCTAAAATAAAAATAATTAGGCAAATTCATAAGGTAAAACATATTACCTCAGGTAGTTTTTTTGAGGGGACTGTGCAGCTATCTTTCTGACTAGGGCTAATCTCACCCAAAGTCCTCCCAAGGACTTGCCCTTTCAACAACATGTCAATTAATATTGCCTGGGCTAGTAGTTGCTGCTTCATAACGGCTTGCTCTTCTCTCAGCTCTTAGACCTCAGACGAAGAAGCTAATGTTTGCTTTTTTATCTTGCCAAAATATTGCTTCTTCGTGACTCCGAAGCCAACACCCCTGACACGACTAAGGTGGTCAACAGTTCCCAACGCCCTAGCCAAGATATCCTCATCCTCAGGAAGGTAGCCCTATGAGACTTCCGGAGAGATGGAATCCTGTGTAGAGTAAATATGATTAGTTTGGATATTCATAATTAATTATTAAATAGTAGATAAATATAATACTTACAATCTTTTCAGTAACCTCCTTCACGCGGGGGTTGTCAATAATTCCTTCTTTATTAGTGCGTGCCAATGCCCAGAGCTTATGGCGAGATATGGTAACCTCTGATCCCTCCTCCTCTAATTGTTTCTGCTCAATGCGTGCATACCCCAACCTCCCTGCTCTATAAGGATATTCGTTCTTCGCTACTCTCTCCTTATTCTGTGTACTTAATTCCTTGACGAGTTAATAACAAAATTTTTTGTTAGTACATACACATATAATCAATAAATAACACCAAACTTGAAATTTAAGACACATTAATACCTTGAATTCCTTCTCACGCCGTGAGGCAACAAAAGCATCCCAATCCTCTTGTTTTACCAAAGACTGTAATAAGGGAGGAACTCGAGCTACAAATTCAGCATCAGGATCTTTCAAATATTTCTATGTGATAAAATATCTGAAAGACCGTAGTGCCCTCCCAACCTTTTGTAGGGCAAAATCTTGCCTACTCTTATCAATGTCAAATCCTGACTGCAAAATAAAATAAACAACATATCAAATGCATTAATTTTAAAAATATTTTATACCAAAATATACTTAGTAAAATGTAACTTACTGCTACAGTATCCCAAATAAGAGCCTTCATGGCCTCATCTACTTTGCGCCATGATTTTACTGTGATAGGCACAGTAGTCTTTGCCACCACCCCAATATAACTTATGAATTTTGAGGATTTAATTGCTTGCCCTTTCTTGTTCCATTGCACATCAATTTTTTTTCCTGTAGCTCTTATTTTTGTCACCTCTTCCATTATCGTTAGACCTCGTTGAATGTTATTATACTCCTGCTCTAGCTTTTTTTGTGTACTCGGAACCTCAGTCGAATTTGTAGCTAGAATTGATGGAGGGATATTAACAGACTCGCTATCAGAAGCCATTTATCTGTAAAGGAAGACAATTAAATCAAACATTAAATAACTTAAACAAAATTCATATAATTAATTCAAATATTAATCAACTTAAATAAAAAGAACACAATTAATCAACTTAAACAAAATGCACACAATTAATTCAAACATTAATTAACTTAAATAAAAAGAACACAATTAATCAACTTAAACAAAAAGTTTCATCATTCAAGTTCTCATATAACTTAATTATACTCAATCAAGTTACCCAACAACAATTGATATAAAAATTTTATCCCAACAATCTATTTTGTCCTATAAATTCAATATAACTCAATCATATCTAATCAAGTTATCCAACAACAAAATTAATCACCATCATCACAACAAGGGAAGCAAATTTTCAACAAATTCATATAATGCTCAACAGTAAATTAATTTTCATATAATCTTAAATTTAATTTCAGAACTAACAAAGAACTGAAAACAAAAGCCTATATACATTCAATCACAAATCGTAGTTCTAATGAACAAAAAATTCATATTCCAATTGCTAATTCCAATCAACTCCCTAATTACAATCAATTGACAACAATATCACAAGGAAGAAGGATAGGCCAACTTACTTAAGAGAGGCAGAGCACGAGGACGAAGAAGAAGAGTAGGGGAAGGAGGAAAGAAGACAACTCGCGTTTTGCACTGTTGAGAAGTAAGTAGGGGAATTTGAAGTTAGATTTACCCTAAACACTAAACCCAAAAACGAATTAAACAGATGAAGAAGAAATTAAACTTACATATGGAAGACGGAGAACGAACCCAAAATGCCTGAAATGAAGACTTGGATGAACGAACAACCCACAAACCCCAAAAAATGGAACCCACGAGCAAAACCCAAGAAGAATCAAGTCTAAATCTGTGTTTTTGGGCAGTTTTAGTGACAGAAAATGATTTTCGAGCACTCTGGGTGTATTTTCGAAAACGTTCGAGTTGCAGAAATGTGAAAATGAAAGGTTCTGGAGTGTAAATTTAAAAGGAAATACTTGACGGTTATTTCATAATAACCGTCAAGTATTCATTACTTGACGCTTTTTATTAAATAACTGTCAAATAAAACTCAGACATACTTGACAGTTATCAATAAACAAGGGTCAAGTAATTAATTTTTTTATTTTTCCTTTTAAACCATATATTTGACACTTTTTTACAAATAACCGTCAAGTATTGTAAATAACCGTCAAAAAGACAATACTTGACGGTTATTTCATAATAACCGTCAAATATTTATTACTTGACACTTGTTATTAAACAACTGTCAAATAAAATGCAGACATACTTGATGGTTATTAGTAAACAAGTGTCAAGTAATTAATTTTTTTTATTTTTCCTTTTGAACCATATATTTGACTCTTTTTTACAAATAACCGTCAAGTACTCCAAAATATACTTGACGGTTATTGAAAAACAAGTGCCAAATATATTTGTAAAAAAATCAAAATTGGGATGCATATGTATTTGACGGTTATGCCAATATAATCGTCAAATATATGCTAAATACTTGATGGTTGTTTTGAAATAACTGTTAAGTATTTAGCGCCTTTTTTATTTGTTGTTTTTCACTTATAACCATCAAATATAAGCCATCATATTTAGCTTATTCTGTTGTAGTGATGAGATGTTTGACAAAATGCTTGAAAGGAATTTGATTATGGACTCATATGTAACTAGTTAAATTCTTAGGGATAGTATGGCTATTGATAAATTATTGGATAAAGGTTTGGAAGATTAGAAAATTGTAATTGTATGGTTGGAATAATGCAACTAAAGTGCTTGATGCAAAGACTTAGAGAAAATTTTATCTCAAGTAAATAGGCTGGTGTGGCTAAAGTATTATAGAGAAAATTAGTGACATGAATGATAATGCTTTGACATTGTTAATTGTAAATTTAATTGGGTTTTTATCATAGGAGTTTATGTAGGAAGTTATTGACATCTTATTTGAGCTTTAGATTATTAAGAGTAATAAAGTTAGAATTTTATAAAGTACATTATCGCTTTGAAAAGGCATACTTAGATGCTTGAGAATGGTTGGGACAAGAGAATTACAAGTTACATGTTTTATCAAATGGGTCAGAATGTTGCACATTAGATGTTTGGTAAAAAGCCTAAGAAGAAACCTTTAGGTGTAATTTTGCTACCAAACTTAAAGTTTTATTATTAGTTTTGCTTGAGTGAATTCTCCTAAAGAGAGACTTGTTGGTTCAAAAGTAAAGTTCAATAAGATCTTATTATATATTATAGGGTGATTGTGTGAAGGGTAGCTCAATTGGAGTTGTAAGAAGTGAGTTGAACTTTGAAAGCACTATAGGTAAGTAGATAATGTCCCAATCAATTTATATATTTGCAAATTTTTTTTTTATCAAATATTATTTTTAGCAAATTTACATTTATTAATATATGTTTCTCTAGCACAGATTATTGTTGTTAGTTAAATTTCTTTAGCTCTTGAAGTTATCATGATATATACTTACAAGATTGATGAAAAATGCTTTTATAAATTTTAGTACTATTTTATTCAATAAAGACAATCCTGGAAATTGGTACACCTAGCTAGTAGGGTGCTTATAGGAGATGCTAACCCTGTACGATGGCTAACGCACGTGGAATGGAGGGACAGTTATTCGTGAGCATCATACTCATGTTTGTTTTGTGGCTTCGGTTGCATTTAGTTACTTACCCTCATAGATTATGTGTCCATGTTTGTCTTCGTGGCACAAGCCACGTTTGGTTATTTACCCTTATGAGCTGTGTGTCCATGTTTGTTAATTGTTCTGATAAGTCCCTATAATTATGAATCTAATTATTTGGTGATTTTGTATCCCATTGGTTTTTATTTAGTAATTTATTTACAAGTATTTATTTCATTTATGTAACTTCTTAAAATCAAGTGATATTAACATTTGCTATAATAGTTCAAAGGTTTAAGACTTTATTCAATATTTTATAGAGCCATTTTATTCTAAAGTTTATACAATTTTTTATGGAAATTATTGTCTCTTTAACTTACATGATTATTTAAACTTTTCTTTTTATTCATGTTAAATTATTTATTGTTGGGACGTTATTCACTGGAAGATTATTTTGGCCTTAGATAGCATAATTGACGTTGTAAGCCTTGCTTACTAATGATGGATGTTTGCAAAACAGAATGGAGGCTTGTTCTGTAAATATATCTTATTGATGTAAATATGAAATTTATTTATTATGTCATAAGATATATGATTAGGTGCTCCACATAACTTATAATTAGAGTCCTTAGTTTATTATACATTTTGTCTGCTGGCTGAAAGGAGTCGAACTCCTGATTAACATAATGTTTAGGGAAACTTTTTATGATACAGAATTTTTAGGAGATCCTATTTACAGAGGAGGTTCTGTCAAAATTTTTACAAAATATTGAAATAATTATTATGATGATTGGTATGAATAGTAGTAAAATGTCAATGTAAAATTGATTACATTTTAATTAAATGAAATAAACCTTGAATTTGTGACTTATGAGATGTGTGATGTGGTTCACATCTTGTGTCGGTCACCCTCTATTGTTGGGGCATGACAAGACTTGTCTTTCAATATCTTTATCCATGATTGAAAATCAATTTGCAGCAGGGGTTAAGAAAATTCAAATAGATAATGGATTAGAATTTCAATTAAACCATTTACTAAATTTATATGCAGAAAAAGGCATTATCTTGTGGACTAATTGTCCCTACACTCCTCAATAAAATGGAGTGGTGAAAAGGTGACACTGTTATATCCTTGAAACTGCACGGGCATTACAATTTCAAGCTAGCTTACCAACTAAATTTTAGGGAGAATGTGTTTTAATTGTAGTTTATCTCATAAACCATCTACCATCATGATCTACTACTCATAAAACTCCCTATAAAATGTTAATGAGGCAGAAACCAACTTATGAACATCTCCTAGCTTTTGGGTGTTTGGCTTACATGTACAACGCCAAACCTAATGACAAATTTAATGAATGAGGCAAAGCATGTCTTTTCATTGGGTATCTAAATAACCAAAAAGGTACAAACTATATGATATGAATACATGTGAAATTCATGTCTTAAGAAATGTTGTTTTCATTGAGGATGATTTTGCTCTTTGCCACACTCACAATGAAGACCCACGCCACTTGAGCCTCCCAAATGGCACATGGTATGATGATATTAATGTCCCTATTACTGATATTATACCATCTAATAAGACTAATGGGTCTCTTTTTCATGATCCCGACCTACAATCCACTGCATCTAACACAACTCAATAGCTTAAAATGCACTGAAGCAAGTGACCAAAGCAACTATCTTAACGATTTGAAGAGTTTGAAGTTGACCTACCATCTTTATTAACCCATTCACATTCAGCCATTCCCGCAGCTTCAAACAACTCAACTCAACACCCCCTCTCCAATTTTGTTTCTTATGCTAGATTTTCCCTAACACAAAAAGCTTTCTTAATAGCCATTGGCTCCTACAATGAGCCCAATAGTTTTGCAAAACTAAATAAATGTCCCCATTGGTGTGATGCCATGCATAAAGAACTTGAAACTAACCTTGAGCATATCAGCACATGGACCATTAAGACCCTTCCACCAGGGAAGTGAGCCATTGACTCAAAATAGGTCTTCAAAGTCAAGTATAACCATCTGGGGAAGTCAATAAGTACAATGCATGTCTTGTTGCGAAACGTTACATGCGGTGTGAAGGGGTGGACTACTATGAGACATTTGCTCTGATGGCAAAACTTGTCACTGTTCATTATCACGCCCCAAAAATTGAGGGTGATCAGCATAGGATGTGAACCACATTACACATCCATCAAGCCTTAAATCAAGAGATTTTTCAATTACTAAAACATAATTATATTTATATTAATTTATAACATACATGACCATATTCATCTTAATAAAAGGTTTTAATATTTTTGTAGAAATTTTAGCAGAACCTCGCCTGTAAATAGGATTTCCTGAAAACTCTACAACACAATCATTTACATAAAGGTCATTTTAATTAGGAGCTCAGCTCCTTCCAGTCAGCAGATAGAATATGCAATAAAGGAAAGAACCTAACTATAGACTATGTGGAGCACCTAGATATAAATTTACAAAATAAAATTTCATAACTCAAATTTTACATAAAAAAATTCAACCTTAGGTCTTTCAATTCTGATCAATAATAAATCCCCTCAATAATTTTCAGTTGGAGGTTCAGCATTGACTACACTATTTAGACCAAAATCATTTCCAATGAATAACATCCCAATATCAAATAATTAAACATGTATAAAAAGAAAGTTAAAAATAATTATGTAACTTAAAAAGACAACGATCTCCATAAAAATTCAAATAAATTTGGAATAAAAGATTCTATATAACTTTGAATGAAATCTTGAACCATTAAATTATCATATCAAATATTGTTATCATTTAATTTCAAGGAAGCAAATAAATGAAATAAGTAATTAAAAACATATTATTAATTAAAACCAATGGGATATAAAATCATTAAATAATCAAATTCATACTTATAGGGACTTGTCAGAACAATTAACAAATGTGGACACACAGTCAACGAGAGTAAGTAATCAGAAGCGGTCAAAGCCATGAAACAAACATGGACACATAGTCCATGAGGGTAAGTAACCAGACATAGTTGAAGACATGAAACAGACGAAGGTACGAGACCCACGAATATCAAACGTGAGAACAGAGCTCATAAAAGTCAAATTAGCCAGTCATTGACCATAGTGTACTAAGGGCTAACGGAACTACTATTAGCAACCAGTATTTTATATACAATCCCTTTTTAAATCCACTTTCAAACAAGCAAGAAATTCATCACTTTTAAAATATAATTTCTCTTATTAGTATCAAACTCCCATGAAACATATAAAAACATCAGTCTTTCTAAATATGAAAATTCATAACTAATATCTTATAAATTGTTCACCAATTTTCATAGTTGGCTTTACCAAATAAAGGACTACTAAAATTTGTAAAAACATTTTCATCAATCTAAAAAGTATAAGTCATGACCCCAAAAAATAAAACAATTTAATTAACAAAAGTATCTAATGCAAAAGAAATATATAAAAATCTGCAAATTGTTAAAGCAATATTTTGATAAAGGAATTTTTTTTAACATATATAAATTGATTGGGATGTTATCCACTTACCTGAAATACTCTCCAAAATTCAAAAATTTACCTCTCAACTTCAATTATATTTCTCTTCTTCCAAACACCCTATAAATTATATAAAAAGTTTAATAAACTTTCAGTAAATTCAATAATTTACTTCCAATAGTTCACTACCAAAATTTAGCTATAACAACTTGAAATTTTAAGATTAAGGCTTTACACATGAAAAACCCTTAAAAATCATAACTCAATACTCCATTAAAAAACAATCTCCTACTAAACTTTTTGTCTAAACACTGAATGTACATTACTTTCAAATCTCACAGTACAAGTACATCCATGAATCTTCACTTGTAACCATGTAGTTTACTTAATAATATGAAATAGAATCTATGAACATATTACTACAAGATTATTGCCCTCTTTTAACTCAAAAGATCAAGCAAAATAAAAACTTCATTAGGCTCACAATGGAAGTTAACCATTAAAGTGATATCTCAAGAAAAACACTAAGTTAAAAGGATTAAATTCTAAGACTAATTAGGATCCACATACTTAAAACAGGAATTATAAATTCCCCACACAACATTATGGTCTAATAAATATGTCAAACTAAAATCATATTTATATGTACATCATAGCACTACAAGTCTTCCTCATGAAGAACATAATAAAAAAAATCACCTTTCAAACTAGATCCAAACCTTTGTGTTGATGAAATTTCATAGCCATGTGATCCTTTTGAAAACTTGAAATCCAACTCACACATGTAGTAACTAGTTTCAAACTATAGGTGTAAAATTAAAATTTGAAATTTCAATATCATATAGCTGTGTCAATTAATAAATCCACCCATTTAGAGCCTTAAGGGAGCAAAATCATGTGCACATGCTACTTGCATGACTTTAAGATATAATCATGACACAGACAATGCTTAAGATAGTTCTTGCTTGTAAAAGAAAAGTTTATATAAAATTACAAAATGAGGCACAAAAATAAAATAAAATTGAACCTTTTCTTAGTAGAATTTGAACATTAGACCTTCAAGAAAATTACTAACAAAAGTTCCAACAATTTACCTCTTCACTTGCCATAAAACTAATTCAAAATTTGAGGTCATTACATTTGCTATCTCTTAACAATAGTAGCAAAACAATGATGGCACGTACACCAACTCGACATCAATAACGCATTTCTTCATAGAGACCTAGATGAGGAAGTGTACATGAAGATTCCTTAAAGCCTTAAACATCATGGCACAAAGTGTGTTGGCTACAAAAATCATTATATGGCTTGAAACAAGCGTTACTTAATTGGTATTACAAATTCAAAAAATGCCTTAGTCATGCATGGTTTTCAACCCTCTAGAACAGATCACTCATTATCCATCTATAGATAAGGGGAGACTATGTTGATTTCACTACTACAGTCATCTATGTTGATGATGTTCTCTTAGCCGGCAACAATGTTTCCCACATACAAGCAATAAAAGGCCATTTACATAAAAAATTTAACATTAAGGACCTCGATCTAGGAAAATACTTTATAGGCATTGAGGTTGCTAGCTCTCCGAGTAGCTTTGCTCTTAGTTAAAGAAAATATGCTCTTAATATTCTCAAAGAAACAAGTATGATAGGGTGCTGTCCAAGAAACTTCCATATGGAAACAAATTGTAATATGCAACCATCTAATGATGATCCAGCCATACATCTGAGCAAGTATAGATGTCTTGTTGGCAAGTTATATTACCTCACCATTACTTGCATTGATATCACCTATGCTATCAATATACTTAGCTAGTTTGCATCTTCTCCCACTAAAGTACATATTGGTGCTTCAGATATAGTTTTGAGGTATATTAAAGCCACACCAGGCCAAGGCATTCTCCTTTAAAGCTTAGGAAGTCTTGAACTCATAGCCTATTATGATGCTGATTAGAGAGGATGTCCTATGACATAACAATCATGCACAGGCTATTTCATCAGTTTAGATAGCTCCCCTATTTCATAGAGAACAAAACATCAAAGCATTGTGTCCAAGTCATCTATGGAAGTGAAGTATCAGGTGATGGCTAACACAATCAGCGAGGACATTTGGCTTCAATAGTTGTTAAAAGAATTTGGCATCTACTACTCAAAACCCACACCTCTTCATTGTGACAATCAAGCTACTCTCCATATAGTGGTCGATCACATCTTTCACGAGCAAACAAAACATGTTGAAATAGATTTTTATTTTGTTTACGAACAAGTGCAATTAAAATAAATCTCTCCTAAAAAATATGAACTAAGTCTCAACTCGCAGATATGTTTAGTAAACCTCTGGGTGGTTATTGTTTAAGAGCTCACGAGCAAGTTAGGCATTTAGAATCTACATGCACCGTGCACCAAGTTAAGGGGAAGTAAAGGATGATGTCATTGTTATATTTCTTTTATGAAGGATGATGTCATTGTTATATTTCTCTTATAGAATAGCAATGTATATAGCTTAGGTATTAGAAAATATAAATAGACATAGCATCATTGATTTTATGTAGATTATGGTGACTCTCATAACTACATGTATGTGTATATATAGATGCTGTAGAGATGAATAAAACAACTTCACCTTCAATCAATATTTCATTTTTGACAGCCTTCATCTCTTATTTCTTTTCCTTGATTGATCAATGTGTAAGAGGTATGAAATAACATTGTTGAAATTGTAAATTTTTCTTCTCAATTTTGTTACTGCCGGTGCTATTTAGGTAGAAAAAAAATTCAAATTTGTGACGAGCACAAGCTTAAAGGGGGAGCCTATCCTAAAAGACTAGCCTGTTAGGAAGGAGAGCCCTTTGATAAATGCCACACCACTTGTGAGGCTCCCCGATGTGGGAATCATGACAATGCCACCCCATCAAGAGTCGATGTCCTTAGTGGTTTCACTCCACTGCACTTTACTCGACCTTTTGTGACACTGGCCTCTTAACGAAAGCACCAATCTGACAAGTACAAGTTCAAAAAAAGAGCACATCCCAAAAGACTAGCCTATTAAGTGGGAGAGCCCCTCACGCTTATAAACCCACAATACTTGTGAGGCTCCTCAATGTGGGACTCATGATAAATTTGAGTTGGAAATTCATCTTGAAGTCCGATAATGATATATATATATATATATATATGGTCATAATTTTTGAGTTAAATTCATTTTGTCTGGATTAGTTGAAGTTGGAGAATTGTTAGGCTAAAATTAAAGAGAATAGTTTATTTATAAAACTTGAATATTTGTGCCCTTAAGATGCTCGATAAAATGCCTCTTAGGTGAGTTTTACTTGAATTTGAATTTACTAAAACTTCATTAAATTCCTTAGAAGATATAAATGGCTGGTATGTTAATATCATGTGAATTGAACTTGTGCTACAAAGAAGTTACGTTATGTTGTTATTAGTAAAGTAGTTGAATTATTGCAAATTGCATGTGTGTGACAATTATATCTAGGTTATATTTTTATGAGCATTTTATCTATATATGGGCTAGTTTGTTTGAGGAAGTTTGATATGAAATGAATTTTTCTTTAAATTTAACATATTCTTGGGAGGAGTTGAATTTGAAAAGTATGATAAATCTAATTATGATTGTTTAGAGATTGTTTGGTAAAAGATTCATTAATTAAAAAGCTTTATTGACTAGATTGGAAATCACGTGCATGAAGTGTTTGACATAAAGTCTAAGTAGAAATCATGATCGAAATTAAGGAAACAAATTATGGCTAAACTAATATGGTGGGACTATCGGGTGCAAATTCTAGTATCTTGAAAACTTATAGTTTTTGGTAGTAATTTTTGATTAGTATAAATGATGATGTCTATGGAACTTTAAATCATTAAAGTTGACTATCATTGTATTGGTGTTGAAAATGAAATATGGAACTTGTGGGAAGTTTATCATAGTTTTATTATAATTTTATATGGTGTTCAGAGGGAGGAAAATTCAATTGAAGTGGTGAAAGAGAAACTTTGAATTTTGGAAACACTTCAAATAATTGGATAACGTCCCAATCAATTTATTAGCAATTTTTTTAATCAAGTTATATTATTTTAAATAATTTATATCTTAATTAAATTACCCCATCTCTTGAAGTCATAACACATACTTTTAAGGTTGACAGAAATGCTTTTTACAAGTTCTCATAATCTTTTATTTGATAAAGATAATCATGGAAATTGGTGAAAGTGTTTATGAAATATTAATTATGAATATTCATATTTTAAAGATTGATTATTTTAATTGATTCACGCGAGTTTGATGCTGAGAAGATGAATGTCACACCCTAGTGTTTTGGGTATGATTGGCATGAAATATGAGATGAACTCACATTTCATAAGCCTCAATTAACTAGAGGTTAAGCTAAGATATCGATATGTAAGTTTGGAATAACCATGTAAGTTAAAGAGACAACAATTTTCATAAAAAATGTATAAACTTCAAAATAAATGGTTCTGTAAAATTTTGAATAAAATCTTAAACTATTAAACTATCATAGCCAATGATAATATCACTTGATTTTTTTGAAATCACATAAATGAAATAAATACTTATAAATAAATTACTAAATAAAAACCAATGGGATATAAAATCACCAAATAATCAGATTCATAATTATAGGGACTTATCAAAACAATTAACAAATGTGAACACATAGTCCACAAGGGTAAATAACCCAAACGCGGCTTGTGCCACGAAGACAAACGTAGACACACAATCCACAAGGGTAAGTAACCAAACGCAGTCGAAACCACGAAACAAACGTGGACACACAATCCACAAGGGTAACGATAACCAAACGTGGCTTAAAGGCACGACATCAAATGTGAGTACGATGCTCACGAATAACCATCGCTCCATTCCACGTGCATTGGCCATCGCACAGGGCTAACATCTCCTATAAGCACCCTATTAGCTAGGTGTACCATGGAGCGCCAAGGGCTAACGAAACTGCCATTAGCAACCAATGTTTCATATAAAGTCCCTTTTTTTAAAACCATTTTCAAACATATGAGAAAATCATTACTTTCAAGATACAGTTCTCATTCTCAAAATCAAACTCACATGAATACTTTTAAGCATTAAAACTTGCCAAAATAAAATTTCATATCCAATGCTCATGCTTGCATTTATCGAATAATCAAAAAATTTTCAAAGTTGAATTCGCATGAATCATTCTCTGTATCAATCCAATATTTGGTAAAATAAAAATCTCGTAATCAAAGTTCAAACTTGATTTAATTGATCAAATAATATTTCAAATTTGGTAAAGCTAATTTCTCAAAACAAAGTAATGTTAATCAACAAATATCCAATAATCACATTAATTCTATTAAAATGATTGTTAGGAAAATGTAATATTTTAGTAAAGGAAATTTTGATTGAAAAAAAATCAGTTGGGACGCTATCCACTTACCTAAATTGTGCCTGAGTACTAAAATTAACTTCTTAGAACCCGATCAAACCATCCTTCCACTAAATGCCCTATCTAATATAAAAAAAAAATTCAATGGCATGATCAAGTTTGATAAACTCTTTCCAACTCTTGTTAAGTGCAAGCAACAAACCTTAATTAATATTATATATATATATATATATCTATAGCATAATTAATCACTCTAAATTCCAACTTCTCCTATCACCCTTTCTATCAAGCAACTCAAAGGCATTCCCAAATCAATTTTTTAAACATTATCATTTATAATTATTATCCATACAATTTCATAGAATGCAACTTGTCTCAGCACAATTTTATACTCAAAATTCTTCACACGATTCAAGTTAAATTCTTGAACACTTAATACCCAAACTAAGTATGTACCCATAAGAGTTAATGAAATCTAAAAAAAATCATATTCGACGACAACTCTTTCTAATATGCGTATTAGCAAACATATTGCAAGTGCTTTTCTTTTCCAATTCTCTTCCAATCCCCTCATAATAAGCAATATCACTTTATTAAACTTCCATCTATCCTTGCCGCAACATGGTTAATCCAAATGATTAAAAGTTTTCCAAAGCATCCTCAATTACATCACAAAGTATTACTTAAGCTAAAGCTAAATTATTTAATGGAGATAAGATCATCTCTTAGACCTTTCAACAAATACCTACTGGGCATTAATTCCTAACTCATTCAATAAAGCTTCCTAACCCCAACCACTTGCCTAATTTTTTTTTCAGCATTATTAATTGTATCATATACAAATAAAGTTCAGAGCCAAACTATCATCCTCTTGTTCTCTATAGTTTCAACTTAAATCAAGTTCCCCTTCAAACTCAATATGTATGACAGTACAAGGGAGGAAAAATAAAATTCACAACCTTAATTATCTCAGCACACGCACGCACAAAACAAGAAGAAGAAAAGTTTAAGCTACTTACCTAAATTAATAATAGCAGAAAAGGGAAGGAGAAGAAAGAGACCGACAAAATAGGGGAGAAGATAGCAATAGACCAGCTTCCAAACTCATGAATCGGGCCTCTAAAAATACTAGACTAGCTTGTTGTGTGCTTGCCGCCTATGAACGAAAAGAATGGAGAAGAAGGAAGAAGGTCTGACCATACCGAAATCAAATACATATGTGAGGCTTGAAATGAATGATGGTAGAGAAAGGAAAAGGAGAAACTCATGACAGTAGCGGCGGACGGTATTCTCTAACACACCCACGTCGATGACGTTACAGAGCTGAACAGAGGAAGGAGGACGTCCAGTTACTGCAGCAACAAAGAAAAGAACAAAAAGACCGACAGCAACTTCATTCAGCAACTACTGGACCCTCATCTGTGCACCACCTTTCCGGCGACTTACTTCCTATGCAGACAACACTGGCAATAAAAGGAGGAAGGGACTTCAACGCACCACAGCAACTAGAACAGGGAAGACGCACAAAACCATGTCAGACACTCTCATTCACACTAATGAGCTGAGCAGTAGCAGAAGGAAGATGGAGAGGATAGATGGAGACGATGGACAGAAATTGCAGGCCTGAAGGTTCGAAGCTTCTGGATCGAATATTTCTTTAGCTCTCTCCAAAATATAGAGCACGCTAGAATCGAAAGAGAGAAGAAGCTGAAGGTTCTGGATCCCATTTCTCTTTCCTCTGCTCTCTCTCTCGATGGTTCTTGAATCAGATCCCCAAAATGAAAGAAGAAACGCATGCTTTGCCCTTTGTCCCTTTCTCCCTTTATTTCTTTAATTTAACAGAAGGGCATTTTAGTAATTTTGCCTTAAGCTAAAGGTAAAAGGTAAAATCCCACTCTTGGCCTCATGAAAATTCAAATTTAGGACCTATCAATAATGTAGTTAGCATAAAGTCCACTAAGCCACAATTTCCTCTTGATATATTTGCTTTAAAAATAATAAAAATAAACTTTAAGCACCTTTTAATAATTTAATTAATTAATTTTATTTTATTATTAGTATTATTTTTGTTCTGGTCATTACATTCTTCCCCCTTTTAGAAATTCGGTCCTCCAAATTTCATTTGAATTCCACAATAAATGCATATACTTATCTCACAGATTATTTTCAACTTCCCTATTAGCTGCCTTTTAAAAATGATTGTGCTACAACACCCTTCCCAAAGCAATTTCATTCAATTATGACTTCTTTACTTACCTATATATATAAAATGATAACAAGAACCACTTTATATGTTAAATCTGAGTTTATTTAAATTCCTTGAGTCTTAATCACATGAGAAGAGTCACACAAAAATTTTCAAAGCCTCGATACTTGAAAAATTAAATCAAAGCCTGATATATATATATATATATATAAACATTGCCAGCTCATCTTAAGATTTCAAACTTGGCAATGTATGTTGAACTCAACTTGCTTTCTTTCTTGAATTTCATTAAACCTTTCATAGATGACACCTAAAAATACTTGTCACATATCCCATCATAAACTCATCACCATATTACATCGTGAACTCATCACACAATAACCCAAGCATCATGTTCATTTAATTTCAAAAACATTACAACTCTTGCTCTTACTCACATATCTTTTATAATTTTTACTCAGTTGCTCTGTAACACTTGCCCCTAGTGTTATCAAAAAATTACATAATTCAAATAAACTAAGTGTGGTTAAGGAGTTGATCCTCTAACCAACTTAAGAAATAAATCATTTAAAACCTTAAAAAAAATTATAGGTTCTACCTATAGCGCAAGGAAGCAAGCTAGACGAAAGTGGAATAAAAAGATGCTGTCATGACAGCCCTCCTGGGCCAACTTTCGAGAGGCACCGTTCTGTCATTTAACCTCCGATTAAAGTGATTTTACAGCTCACACGTCACATTCAAATAGGACTTAAAACACTTGATAGAATATTTAAATGATAGAAAAACCCTTTATACCAAAATTTGACCACCCGAGTGCCATTTACCAAAATAGACCCTAAACCGCCAAAATGCACAAATCACACAAGAGTGGCCAAAAACTATTCCAAATATCATATACACATATAAATACACACGCTAAACACTCTCACTTGGCTCGGAGATCTCTGTGGGGCCCACGCACCCACTCTTTCTATCTAAGGTGTATGTTTGCTCATAGCACACCATTTGCAATGCAACCACTTTGCATTTGCTTGTGGAATCACATATATACCAAAATAAATATTTGCTTGTAGTGGAAACTTGGTCTAGTAAATAAATCCATCAAAACCACACACCATAGCTAAGTTTCCTAACCACAAGTCTACAAGCAAACAAAAATTCACACACAAGCCATATAATCCACACATACTCATACACATATACATAATCATATCCTACTGGCACCCTAATCCTAAATACATTACAATAGATTTGCTCAAAAGAAAGGGGTTGCAGTTCTTTACAATTCACAAACAACCCCTAGCTCTGCTCCTTTTGCCGTCCTCCACTGGTTCCTTCGCCTAGACCTAGAATATTGAAAAGAAAGGGGTGAGACAACCACAGTCTCAATAATAGAGAAATCTACATTAATTATTACAAAGTACGCCATAATCAAATAAATGAATAATAAATTCAACATAGTATATAATTTAGCCATTTAAAATGCATGAATGCATGACGTAGGGCGGTATGGCCTTTCATGACCAACAGAATGCCCCCTGGCACTCTTTAACTCATAGGTAAACCTTATACCTACTTGTACCTCCACAGGCACAAAACATAATCTAAGGCATGATTTAATCCACTGAACTGCCTATGCCCCTTTGACGTGAATCCTGAGCAGTCAAAGCTAACTCCCTCCCAAAGCCAGCCCGACTTACTCTCCATGTGAGGGCTACCTTGGCCTAGGCACTCAACCTTACACTTCATATGTTGGATTCCCTCCCCCACTGAGAGGTGTCAAACACTCAATACATTAACCACTTTAGTGCACTGAGCCCACAATACGTAAGGCAACACTGCGTACTGGCCGTGTGCCATAAAATATCAAAAGTCCACATCTTCTCATTGGTGAACTCCCACCGAGATCATGCCTTTTATTAATGTCTACCTTTCCCGAGTATTGACCACTTCAACACTCTAAGATATTATAACACTCATAATTCATCCCTTAAGTGGTTCCTTAACCTATCTAAGGTACCAAATCTAGTTGCACTTCCCTAAGTGCAACTCCTTTATTATTATTATTATTATTATTATTATTATTATTTTCTTTTATGATCACAATGCATGCTAATAATCTTATTTCCATAAGTAACATCATTATTAAATAGATAGTAACATAGATGCATTATTATTAAAGCAATACCCCATAAACCCTTCTAAAACACATTTTATTTGCATTCAATTGTTTAAAACATGTAACGCATGCTAGATAATATTATCTACTCAAAAATAGCTAAACAAAGCAATAAGAAATATAAATTCCCCTGTTACCTCAACCCTTTAGTACCAAAACGGTTTCTCTTGTACAAAATAGGATTTGGCTTGTTCCTTAACTTCTCAATAAGTTTCACCAACAATTCCTACAACATATAAGTGATCCATATCACTTATCATGACAAATAGCATTAATGAAGACTATAACTCATACCACACAACTTGAGTAAATGAGTCATAATCCATCCTAATGGTTCATATATTAAACCAACCATTCACATAGTATCACTTAACCATCAAAATCATTTATTAGCCATCACTAGGCTAATTTCCAATTTATATAATTTTTAATCAATTAAAAACCTTCACTTAGTGTTACTAACTTTCACCATTAGCCCTTATAATGAAAACCAAACCTTAATTTAAATCTTATTGGGCTCAAATGGCAAAATTATAACTAAATCAATAGACTTAAATCATTGAAGAGAAAAACCCAACCTCTCGGGGTTTGATTTGTGCCTAAAACAACTTTTTTCATCCAATTATCCACTCAAAAATATTAGAACACTATATAAAAGCTCAAAACAACCTCCCTAGGATCCAAAGAAACAAAAGCTTACAAGAATAAAGCCTTTGGGATCAAAATTCAGAAATTTTCTCTTCCAAAAATTGAAGAAAATCAAGAGGAAGGAAAGAGGATTGAAGTAGGGAGTTTACCTATTGTGTAGTCGAGCTCACAACGATCGTAAGGCCTCTTAAATCCAAGCCTAACTCCTTCTCTTTCTCTTCTCTCTCTTCCTCTCTCCCTCTTGTGCGTTTCCTTCTTTTCCTTGTTTCCTTTTTTGCGTTTCTGCATTTGTTTTCCCTCTTAAATTGCTGATATTAGACTTTGGAAAAAATTACAATAAAGGGCCCAACATTTTTTATTATAGCACAAAAGCTCGGGTTAACTTTGATAATTTTTCCTATAGTTAAAAATCAAATAAAACCAAACTTTTGCTGAGAAAAATTCAAACTATAGACCTCTATTAAATTA
Source organism: Prosopis cineraria (assembly GCF_029017545.1). Taxonomy (NCBI): domain Eukaryota; kingdom Viridiplantae; phylum Streptophyta; class Magnoliopsida; order Fabales; family Fabaceae; genus Prosopis; species Prosopis cineraria. Next base: position 20,506,081 of record NW_026555339.1, on the reverse strand, counting down.
TTCTAAATTTTAATTTAATTATAGATATTTTATTTTATTTTTTTTAAATAAATTCGAGTCTTTGGGATGTTACATGCTTTGTCTCCACCACTCACGACTAAACATCATTTCAATTCCCTATCTATTGTTAAAATTTCAAAGTCATTGGAGTTTATTTAGTCCAAAAAAATTAAAAAGACTAGATCTGATGCAAAAGCTGTAGAGCTATTTCATGATAGCTTTTCAAACCAAGTTCAAAAGTTTATAAAATATTCTATAAAGCTCTAAAAATTACCGTGTCTAAATGAATGAAACTTCTACATATCTTATACTCCAAACTCAATATTTAGGACCCTTAAGTGCAGACATATGTTTACTAGTAATTTGGTTCTATTTTGAAAGCTCAAATACTTGAACTTTCTCTTGCAATTCTTTATCATAAATGAATTCCTAAATATGCCCATAGCATTAAATCTAGTTCCTTATTTAAGATTACAGTATAACTCAAATAATTACTTGAATGGCACTAACAAACACTAAATTATATATAATTCACACTAAACCATATTAGCCCCTCCCTTCTTCTTTGAGCATTAATTCAAATTTTCTCATCATCACTAAAGGTTTCAACTCATAAATCTCTCATCCATCTAATGATGGCTCAATTAATTACCAACAAATATTCAACAATCCAATATCCTGTCTTGATATATTAAAGTTCTCTCTATCTCCATGTCACTCATACCTTCTTCCCTTAGGAAAGAGTAAGTAATTTATTATTAAGGCTCTTCAATAATTCTTTATAAGTATACTACATTTAAAGCGTGTATAATTTCTCATCCTACACTTACCATTCTCATAACACTTTCAAATCAAGGTAATTATCAACTTCATCAAACACAATGATTTCTTTCTTCTTCTTCTCCTTCTCCTTCTCCTTCTCCTTTTCCTAATGCAATTCTTGACCCAAGTTAAATGAACAATCTTCATGATCTTTCCTTAACACTTTCTAACACATATCTATATGTCCTTAAGCAAATTATTTAATTTCCCTAACTTCATCATGGAAAATAGTTGACTATTATTTCATAAGGTATGCAATGAAACCTTCATCACACTAGGTTATCTTAATAAACTAAAGATTAATCTCTCACTTGTTTCATCAGACATTTGGCATGTAACCCAAAATCTCAACTATAAACTAATTTATAGTTCTCAAAATACATATCAATAATAACCTTTAACCATTTGCATAAAGTCACAAGAGTTCCTAAACTCCCATTATTAGCATATTAATTTATAATCATAGAACAGAACTTAAGTTCCTTTCATTCCTCTTATAATAACTAAAATATAAATATATTTTTCTGGAATGATGTTACCTTTAAAAGCTCCTTCCTTCCTTCTCTTCCCTCATTTGAATGTCCACCTCATTCCTTCCTTTATCAAAATGAAGATAAATGCAACAAATGAGTGTGAAACTTCAAACTTGCATTAAATTGGCACACCCTTTTGCCCTTTCCTTCTTGAACAAATTTTGTATTTTTACATTAAAATAGAAGAAGGATCCTTCTGCACTTTGAGAACAAGCTTCTATTAAGAGTCTTAGAATTCTACCACTTCAGTTATGCCCCTGTGGCACTAATGAGCTTGATTATACTTTCTCTTTAAAATAACAACACAAAAATTGTTAAGCCTAACAAAAATAAAGTCATAGCACTAGGGTGAGTTCATGCTTTATAAGAAACTTTCTAGCTTCAAATACTTCTACTTGATATTCAGCACAAAAAAAAAAAAACATTTTCACTACGCAAAAGGACAAAGAAAATGTTAAGCTAAAGATAAATAGCAATATTAAGGGAAGTCAACAACAGGGAACAGAACGACATCCAAGGACCTTCTATAAGGCCTTTAATGATGCCTCAATTATAATTACGCTTGGGTTCATAATGATAATTGAGACATCACTGAAAAGTCCTTACTCCATATAACCATAAGAAACCTAAACTTTGATAATAAATTGTCGCGCCCCAAAAATAGGGGGTGACCGGCACAGGATGTGAACCAGATCATACATCCCATAAGCCACAAATTCAAGGTTTATTTCCTTTAATTAAAATGTACTTAGTTTTACACTAACATTTTAATACTATTAATACTAATCATTATAATAATTATTTCAACATTTTGTAAAAAATTTGACAGAATCTCCTTTATAAATAAAATCTACAAAAATTCTATATCACAAAAATTTTCCTTAAACATTATATCAATTAGGAGCTCGACTCCTTCTAGTCAGTAGAAAAAATGTACAATAAACTAAGGACTCTAATTATAAGTTATGTGGAGCACCTAATCATATATCTCATGACATATTACATAAATTTCATATTTACATCAATAAGACATATTTACAGAACAAGCCTCCATTCTATTCTACAAACATCCATCATTACTAAGAAAGACGTACAATGTCAATTATGCTATCTGAGACCAAAATAATTTTCTAGTGAATAACGTCCCAACAATAAATAATTTAACATGAATAAAAAGAAAAGTTTGAAATAACCAAGTAAGTTAAAGAGATAACAATTTCCATAAAAAAAATGTACATGGCTCTATAAAATTTTGAATAAAATCTTAAACTATTGAACTATCATAGCAAATGGTAATATCACTTGATTTTTTTTGAAATCACATAAATGAAATAAATACTTGTAAATAAATTACTAAATAAAAACGAATGGGATATAAAATCACCAAATAATCAGATTCATAATTATAGGGACTTATTAGAACAATTAACAAACATAAACACATAGTCCACGAGGGTAAATAACCCAAACACGGCTTGTGCCACGAAGACAAATGTAGACACGCAGTCCATGAGGGTAAGTAACCAAACACAGCCGAAACCACGAAACAAACGTGGACACACAATCCACGAGGGTAATGATAACCAAATGCGGCTCAAAGCCATGAAATCAAACGTGAGTACGATGCTCACGAATAACCATCCCTCCATTCTACGTGCATTGGTCATCGCACGGGACTAGCACCTCTTATAAACACCCTACTACCTAGGTGTACCATGGTGCGCCAAAGGCTAACGGAACTGCTGTTAGCAACCAGTGTTCCATGTAAAGTCCCTTTTTTTAAAACCATTTTCAAACATGCGAGAAAATCATTACTTTCAAGATACAGTTCTCATTCTCAAAATCAAACTCACATGAATACTTTTAAGCATTAAAACTTGCCAAAATAAAATTTCATATCCAATGCTCATGCTTGCATTTATCGAATAATCAAAAAATTTTCGAAGTTGAACTGGCATGAATCATTCTCTGTATCAATCTAATATTTGATAAAATAAAAATCTCATAATCAAAGTTCAAACTTGATTTAATTAATCAAATAACATTTCAAATTTGGTAAAGCTAATTTCTCAAAATAAAGTAATGTTAATCAACAAATATTCAATAATCACATTAATGCTATTAAAATAATTTTTAGGAAAATGTAATATTTTAGTAAAGAAAATTTTGATTGAAAAAAAATTAGTTGGGACGTTATCCACTTACCTGAAGTGTGCCTGAGTACTAAAATTAACTTCTTAGAACCCAATCAAACCTTCCTTCCACTAAATGCCCTATCTAATATAAAAAGAAAATTCAATGGCATAATCAAGTTTGATAAACTCTTTCCAACTCTTGTCAAGTGCAAGCAACAAAACTTAATTAATATTATATATATATATAGCATAATTAATCACTCTAAATTCCAAGTTCTCGTATTACCCTTTCTATCAAGCAACTCAAAGGAATTCCCAAATCAAATTTTTAAACATTATCATTTATAATTATTATCCATACAATTTCATAGAATGTAACTTGTCTCAACACAGTTTCATACTCAAAATTCTTCACACAATTCAAGTTAAATTCTTGAACACTTAATACCCAAACTAAGTATGTACCCATAAGAGTTAATGAAATCTAAAAAAAATCATATCCGACCACAACTCTTTCTAATATGCGTATTAGCAAACATCTTGCAAGTGCTTTTCTTTTTTCCAATTCTCTTCCAATCCCCTCATAATAAGCAATATAATTTTATTAAACTTCCATCTATCCTTGCGGCAACATGGTTAATCCAAATGATTAAAAGTTTTCCAAAGCATCCTCAATTACATCACAAAGTATTACTTAAGCCAAAGCTAAATTATTTAATGGAGATAAGATCATCTCTTAGACCTTTCAACAAATACCTACCGGGCATTAATTCCTAGCTCATTCAATAAAGCTTCCTAACCCCAACCACTTGCCTAAATTTTTTTTTCAGCATTGTTAATTGTATCATATTCAAATAAAGTTCAGAGCCAAACCATCATCCTCTTGTTCTCTAGTTTCAACTTAAATCAAGTTCCCCTTCAAACTCAATATGTACGACAGTACAAGGGAGGAAAAATAAAATTCACAACCTTAATTATCTCAGCATGCGTACGCACAAAACAAGAAGAAGAAAAGTTTAAGCTACTCACCTAAATTAATAACAGTAGAAAAGGGAAGGAGAAGAAAGAGACTGGCGGAACAGGGGAGAAGACAGCAATAGACCAGCTTCCAAACTCATGAATCTGGCCTTCAAAAATACCAGACTAGCTTTTTGTGTGCTTGCCGCCTAAGAATGGAAAGAATGGAGAAGAAGGAAGAAGGTCTGACCACACCAAAATCAAACGCATATTTGAGGATTGAAATGAATGATGGCAGAGAAAGGAAAAGGAGAAACTCATGACAGCAGCGGCGGACGGCATTCTCTAACACACCCACGCCGATGACGTTACAGAGCTGAACAGGGGAAGGAGGACGTCCAGTTATTGTAGCAACAGAGAAAAGAATAAAAAGACCAACAACAACTTCATTCAGCAACTACTGGACCCTCCTTCGTGCACCACGTCTTCGGCGACTTACTTCCCACGCAGACAACACCGGCGATAAAAGGAGGAAGGGATTTCGACCCACTACAGCAGCTAGAACAGGGAAGACGCACAAAACCATGTTAGACGCTCTCAATCATACTAATGAGCTGAATGAAAATAGAAGGAAGATGGAGAGGATAGATGGAGATGATGGACAGAAATTGCAGGCCTGAAGGTTCGAAGCTTCTGGATCGAAATTTTTTTTGGCTCTCTCCAAAATACAGAGCATGCTGGAATCGAAAGAGAGAAGAAGCTGAAGGTTCTGGATCTCATTTCTCCTTCCTCTGCTCTCTCTCTCTCTCTCAATGGTTCTTGAATTAAATCCCCAAAATGAAAGAAGAAACGCGTGCTCTGCCCTTTATCCCTTTCTCCCTTTATTTACTTAATTTGACAAAAGGGCACTTTAGTAATTTTGCCTTAAGCTAAAGGTAAAAGGTAAAATCCCACTCTTGGCATCATGAAAATTTCAATTTAGGACCTATCAATAATGCAATTGGCATAAAGTCCACTAAGCCACAATTTCCTCTTGATATATTTGCTCTAAAAATAATAAAAATAAACTTTAAACACCTTTTAATAATTTAATTTATTTATTTTATTTTATTGTTAGTATTAGTATTATTATTTTTTCTGGTCATTACATAACCATTAACTCAACCCTTATTTCAAGCTTAAGAAAAATCTTAATTATTATATAGTTTAACAATTCCCCTTTCAGTGCTACACGATTCCAGTAAGTAGTTCAAATTTATAACTTGTATGTAAAGACATATATTTCATCAAGTAACATTTATAATCCCAAGCAATAGCTCAAGTCATCACACATATCATCCTTCAAACTATATTATACCAATTTAACAACATTCTTTCAAGCATTTTCCGAAATATCTTGAGTGCATTTAATCCATACTAAGCACCCAACAATTTAATCAATTTCCAACATAACTCTAGAATCATCAGAGATATAAAGCACCTCAAATTAAATCCCAATCAACTCTTGAATCACACTTGGGCATTGACTAAAATTTACAACTTCAACTAAAAAAAAAGAAAATCTAACATGTATATACTCATTTAGCAAGCTTATTTCCTCAAACGACTAAGAAACTAAATCTTCCTCTTCTCACAATAACAGCCACAGCAATTAAAACAAGACTTCAACTCCCTCCTTCAACAACCACGACAGCTCAAAGAAAGAAAAATACAGCACTCATCGGCCAAAAGAGGAAAGGATCATGCTTACCTTATGCACACATGCAATACCAACAACTAAGGAAGAAGAATGGATGAAAGTTGAGGAGGAAGAATGGATGAAAGCTGAACGCATCAGCTATCACTAAACTCACACGACAGCAGCTTCAATCAGCAACGCAAGAAACAGGGAGAAGAAGAAGTTGCAGATCGGACATGGAGGAGGAAGAAGGATGTCGGACGTAACCTAACCACAGAAAGTATAAAGAAGGAAGAGAACTAACATTCAGAACCCACGCACACCATGCCCACGTTGAGGAAAGAAAGAGACGGAGCAAAGATGGCCAACGCAGGTGCGGACAGAGGTACAACGCCGAGTGACGCGGCTAGTGACAATGGAGGATCTAAACTATTCTTATATGCAGACACGAAGAAGAGGAGGAAAATCCTAGCCTCCTTCAAGTCGTCAAGCACGTCAAACAGAGGAGAGAGGAGGTTTGCTGAGCTGCTACGGAGGAGAACAGAGTGCTCGCATCGCTATTAGGCAGCCACTAAATTGCAAATGATGAGGCTCAAAGAAGGGACATGATCGAGAAGAGAGGAGGAGCTCAAGAATAGGTGCAGAGAAAATAAATCTATCTCTGGCATGTTCTATAAAGTTCGAATGGCGATGAGGATAAAATCTCGAAAAGAATGCTCTGATTTTCATTCACAAAATCTGATTCAAGAAATTTTTGGAAAAATTACAAGAAACAGAACGAGAATATCACAAGAAATGGCACAAAAATATTACCAAAGAGAGAACAAAATTGTTCTATAATTTAAAACTAAATTTTTGCTCAGAAAAATTTAAACTTTAGATCCTCAATAAAATTTCTTGCTTAGATTCCTATAAACTATCAATTTCTTCCTGCTATAAAATTTATTTATTTAAATAACATATTTATTGGAGAAAATTTCGTTTTGATTTAAAATTTAGGGTCATTATAATGAATGTATATTTTCAGAATTGATTATTTTTCTCACATGTTTGTGTGATCCAATGATTTAAACTATATGATTTTCCTTTCTTATTGAGATTTTATTTAATCATTTTAGTTATAACATATGAGGAATATTAGTCTAGTCAAATTTATATTGGTTATTTATGTGGAGATCTAGGGTTCGGATCTTATTTAAGTCAAAGGTTAGTTTATTTTTGCATGGAGAAGTGATAAAGTACCCTTATCCCATATTATAAAAAGATGACGATGTTGTTGACGATGATGATGATAAATCCAAAAAAAAAAAAAAAATCTGACGGGGTTTGGGGTTCTTTCTTGTAATACTCCCACCCACTTATATGCCTTATATTCTTCCTCCTTTCATGTCAGTCAAAACGCAGAACAGAGTGAGTGAGAGAGAGGCGTGCATTCTTTGTATTTCTTCTTTCCTGTCGCGTTGGTTCTAGTCTCGCCGGGTGTGTGTTTGTTTCCGCATGCCAGAAATCCATTCTTTCCTTGTCCCTTTGTTGCTCCTCCATTCTTGCATAGCTGAGAAGTTGAATTTCCTTCCTTATTGCTACTTTGTTTCGTGATTGAAGAGGTGTGTACTCGTGTTCAGCCTTTCTCTTTTCTTTCTACTTAGCTACTGATAATTTCGTGTATTTTCTTTGGCTGGTTGAAATGTCTAGTTTTTCTCCTTTTGTTTGTGTAGAAGAGCAAAGCTCTTCTCTTTTCCTTCTTCAACACAGGCCACGTACTGATTTATAGCTACTGTCATTGAGTTTGTTGAGTTGATTTGCTGTTTTTCCTTCCTCTTTGGTTTCTATAGCAGCACCAAATGATCTTTTCCCTTCTCTTGCTGAATTATGGCATTCTAATCCTTATTGTTGCTATCATGAAGTTTTAGAGTGAATTGGAGGTGTAGTTTTGGTTCATGTTGGATGTTATTCCACTATAATGCTGAACAGAATTTGGTTAATGAAAGTAAAAGCTTGGAAATTATTAAAATTGTTTGGTTGCTCATCTCATAATTTTGTCAATGATAAGTGCAATCAAGGTATTTGTTAAATTGTATGAAAGAAGGATTTGGTGGATGGAATGTTGTTAAGTTCCATATTATAGTTTGGAGAAGTATATGTAAGTTTTGGCTCAAGTTATTAATTCAAATTTTTAAAATACTAAAGTGGAAGAAAGAATTACATAAGAATTACAATGGAGACTCTATTGAAATTTATACAAAATGGTTAAGACTTTACGAATTTTAATTTTGACAAAAATTATTTGTCATTATCTCGAATTAATTTTCTAGCAAATTAAGGCTTAAGGAATGTGAGTCTATCTCATATCCTGTGCCAATCACACCCTTAGTATAGGATGTGACAGTTTGAAAATTGATTTCAAAGGGACTATATGCAGAATGATAGTTGCTAACGGGTAGCTTCGTTAGCCCTTAACGCGTTATGGTCAATGACTAGCTAGTTTAATTTTTATGAGTTCTGTTCTCATGTCTGTTATTCGTGGGTCTCATATATGCATATGTTTCATGGCTTTGACCATGTTTGGTCAGTTATCCTTGTGGACTATGTATCCACGTCAGTTTCGTGGCTTTGACCACTTTTGGTTAGTTACTCTCGTGGACTGTGTATCCATATATTTTTTATATCTTTGACCATGTCTGATCAGTTACCCTTGTGGATTGTGTATCCATGTCTATTTCATGGCTTTGCCCATGTCTAGTTAGTTGCCATCGTAGACTATGTATCCACATTTGTCTTTGCAGCATAAGTCATGTTTGGTTATTCATTCTCATGGACTATGTGTCCATGTTTGTTAATTAATTATTCTGATAAGTCCCTGGATTCATGATTTTTAAATTATTTGGTGATTACATACTCTATTGGTTTAATTAGTAAATGTAACTATATTTATTTATTCTATTTATTTGTCTTCTTGAGATCAAGTGATAAGGATATTTTATATTATAAATTTAATGATTAAGATTTTATTTATGGCTATATAAAATTTCTTAATTTCAATGTTTTTGAAATATTTTATAGGAAGTTGTTGTCTCTTTAATTTTTATAATCATTGTTATTTATTCATTTATCCTTTTAAACTTCATAAATTTTGAGACATTGTTTACTAGAAATAAATTTGGTCTTAGATAGTATAGTTGACGCTGAACCACCTACCAAACATCGAGAAATCTATTACTAACTAGAAGTAGGGGAGCTAAAGATTAAGCTTTCTTTTGATGTAAAGTTTTAATTATGAAATTTTATTTTGTGAACTTATTTTTAGGTGCTCCACATAGTTTATAGCTAGGTCTTTTATTTTGTTTTACACTCTGTTTGCTGGTTGGAAGAAGCTTTGCTCCTAATTAATTTGATATTTTGTATTGTAGAATTTTCAAGAGGCCCTATTTATGGGGGAGGTTCTGTCAAAATTTTTACAAAAAATATTGAAACTTTATTTATAGGTGAACATTACTAATGGTGTTAAAAATTTCAATATAAATCTAATTATGTTTTAGAAATAGATATTAAATATTATATTAACATTTCCTCCACCACGGCTGAAAGGATGTATGTTTGTGAATATATCTCGTACCAGTCACGTTTAATTTTTAGGACGTGACAGAATTCCTTGCATTCAAAGCAGAAGATTATCCTATTTGGAAGAGTCAGATGATGATGTATTTAGACATTCTAGACATAGAGATGCTGGACATAGTTACCATACAAATTAAGGGACATAAGCTTCTCTAGCAATTTGGGAATCTCACTGGACAAATTATTTTAAGAGAGGTGAGAGGTCCATCTTTACTAAGCTTAACAAATTCCCAAGTGATTATGGAATCTTTCCTTGCAATTTGTTATGCGTTAAGGAGAGATTTTGCAAGCTACCTATTGTTGTTGAAATGATGCCTAAAGTGTGATTTCTTGAAAAATTTAATAGAATAAGAGCGTAAGTGTATCTAAAGAGCATGAGTAATAATAAGTGTAAAGTAGCAAAAAAGTATTAGAATTAAGGTACATTTTTTACCTCTTTATATCATTCCTCTGATGTTCAAAAGGATGGAATATTGCCCTTCAATTCAACCTCTAATATTTTGACAGTTAAGTTGACAGGAAATATTATAGAAAAGATGTTAGAGAATTAATGTTGGAGTAAGAAAAGATATCAGTCTCTTGATATTTATTTATAATTTTGGAGACTTATCTTATAAAAAAAATCATATCTTATCTTAAAATCAAAATACATCTTTGACTAGTCGTTTTAACTACTTTGCCAGAGACAACAATGGTGAATAATTAAAAAATATTAATTAATTATATTTTAATAATATTTTAATATTTAATAGCTAAAATACCACAATCGTTAGGATGTGACATTTGGATATTAGAACAAAGGATCAAGCAAAGCCCTTGTGCAAACAAAGATACAAGTTACACAAGTGCGGTTCAAGTAAATATTTGGATTTTAGGCCAAGGAGCTTAAGAATAAGCCTAAATTAAGCTGGCTACTCAATTCAATCAAGCAAAAAGTACCCTAAAAGTTAGAATGGCTCTCAGGGACTCTATCAAAAATAAAAAACTTTTGGAGCCAAATTATAAATGCATTTAATAATTATGGAATAATGCTTAAAACTTAGAAATGAGTTCTTTAAAGTCCAAAGGAGTCCAAGATAGGCGATGTAAAACAAGAAAGAGGAAAAGGGAAAGAGATGGGAAAAAAAGGGAGAGGAGAGAGAGAAAAGAAAGGGGAAGGCCAAAACTATAATTAAAGCTTAATACAAATGAAAACCTAACTTATTTATAGAACTCTAAAAATAATAAAATAATAAAAATTCAAATTCAAATCCCAAATTCTAAATTTAAATATAAATTTAAAGATACTAATATCTAAAATAATAATAAAATAAATAATAAATTCTAATTCTAATGGATAAATATCCTTATTTAAATATCATTAATGGATAATTCTAATATCTTGGATAAATTCTAATTATCTTGAGTAACCATTATCCCATATTTCATCATTTCTCGCGTGCTTGAAGAACTCGTTTGGAAGCACAAATTAGTTGGGGGGGACTGGCAAGATAAAATTTCATTTTGTGCATAGATTTGAAATCCTTTTCAACAAGTAAGGTAGCGACAAATTGCATCAACTGAAGGGTAACATTGAATATTTAGACTCTCTGGAAACTTTCCAACAAACAATATATTGTTAAGTTTCCTATTAAGTGACAAGACACTCTTAGCAGGTATAACTTGTAGATGAGGTGAATAAATAGTAAGGGGAGGTTGGTTTTGGCTAATCATAACTTGAGAATGTGCCACTTGTATTGGAAGTAGAGAAGTCTTTAGTGGAGTTTTAATGTAGCCTGTAATGGCAAAGGTACTGGAATGGACATACCACTCTTATGATTAGGTTCTATAAGAGTTACTATAGACTCCTTTGAATTTAAGGTAGGAGTTTTAACTTCTTCCAGGTTGATTGCTTGTTTCTCTATATTTAGAGATTTTATAATTTGTTGGAGACTCTTCTTTATTATTATTTTTCAATTAGGTGTGCATCTTCTTGAATTTGATGTTCCAATTCAATGTTGGATGCAGCATTATGGCATTTGACTTCAGCTATTCATTTTTCTAATTTAGCATCAAATCTCTCATCTTCAACCATCTGCCTATCATATTCAGCTATACGACATGCTTCATAATAATCCCATTGGTTGTATGCATACTAGTAATTATGTTGATCTCCAATAGTTCTCAATTGCTAGCCTTTATGACATTGTGAAAGCTAACAAGTGAGGTGGGGTGCCATACTACTTTTAAGACTCCTTACATGGGTAGTCATAAAAATAAAACATAATAAATCATGAATATAAATATAAAAGTTATCCCTTAAATATTATTCTCTTGATGATCTATAGCTTCAAGGAAAGTCTAGGTATTTTGTGGATTTTAAATAAGAAGAGTAATAGAAGGAAAGGAAGTGGGAACCTAACTCTGATACCAAATTGATGTGAAGTGGGATAACCAAGGGGGAAGAGAGAGAAGAGAAAAAGAGGAGGAGAGAGAGAAAAAGAAGGGGGAAGGCTAAACTTTTGGAATCTCTATTTAATAATAATCAAAGCTTAACATAAATGAAAGATTTAGCTCTATTTATAAAACTATAAAAATAATAAAAAATAATAATAATTTAAATTCAAATCCCATATTCAAAATCTTAAAGATATTGATATCTAAATTAAAAATAAAAATAAATAATAAATGATGATTCTAATGGATAAGAATCCTCATTTAAATATCCCTAATAGATAATCCTAATATCTTTGATAAATTTTATTAGATAACCATTATCCTAAATTCCATTGATAGGCCAAGAGGAATGGGTATAGCCTAGGAGAGCAATAATATGTAAAACTAGTCTTGGAAAATAATAAGTCTTAGCCGTGTTTACCCTCAAATTAACTAAGTTCACTTTAATGTAATTTAGAGTCAGCCAAGATCATATTTCTCAAGGAGTTAGAATCCTAAAGCTATATTGATTAAAAGCACTGATAAAATAGTAAGAGAGTTTGTCATGATACAAAAATATGAGTTGTGAAAACCTATACATACACTGACACACCTCTTACACAAAATATCTCAAACAAAATACAACTTTGCTTCACTAAATATTTCACCATTCATAACAAATTAGATTCTCAAAATGAAACCCCAAAAAATCACTATTTCATTATCAATATCACATTTTTATACCCTCATAGTAGTCACAACATTATGAGATCCCATAAGATCTATTGATTATTTACCATATACTCCATATGCCTATGAAGTATAGTTAACCACCATAGGTACTTTCAATATCTATCTGATCTAGAAAAAAAATGTAAGGAGAAGGGTGAGTTTACCACTGACTTAGTAAGGGTATAAATAACAAAGTGTGCAGAAGGGAAGCAAAGGCACACAAGAGTTTTTTGCAAAAGACCTTCAATGATAAAATAAATGTACATGCATCCAAATGTTCAAAACTGCAAATATCCACTTTTACAAATTCTTCATGCTATAGAAAATAGTTTTTCAATGCTTCACCAATAAGTTAGACAATCATGTAATAATTACCAATGAATCAATTCTAACATTCCTGAAATCATCAAACAATCACCAAGCTTTGTGGGGAATAACCGTCCCACCTATAGTCTAGTATATGCATATACATTTCATGTATAATGGTGAGGAATAGCTATCTTGCCCTTATAATTTATCTTTTGTATGTGCATATATATATTATATATATCATACACAATTGTGAGGAATAATCATCTTACAACATAGCGTTTACATATAAATATAAATAAAGACTTGAAAGACAAAGAAGTTGAATAGAAAAAACAAAAAAAAATGAATAATGTTCTTAAATAAAACAAATCTAACCACTTTAAAAAATTAGAAATTAAAATTATTTAAAATAGTAAAAGAAAAAAAGATGTGGAAATAGTGCAGCAACAATAAACCATCTCATAATAGCCATTACCCTTCACATCAACAACCACCGTATCAACCTCAAACCCACATAATCAAAATAAAAAAAAAATCATCAAGGTGAATAAGACAAAATAATGATCTAAACCAAATTGTTGAATGTTCCTCCGATCTAAGGATAGCAAAGAAAGAAAAAAATGGACTTGCTTCTCAGACAAAGCGATGAAAAAAAAAATGAATAAATGAGTTGTTGAAACTAGAAATGATAGCCAAAAAAAAAATGCCACTTTGCTAATCATACACACGCACCTGTTAGAACCAATATTGTAGCAATCCCTTGTGTTACCGTTCTATGACTATGCGTTAATTGAGAAAAGTTTACCAATATCACCCATCATTTGGTAAAACATAATATTTTAATTATCAAAATTTTAGCTACTAGCTATCATGCATTAAATACCTCCATGATGTCAAGGTCCTAATTAACTTTTAGTTTGATTTACCTATTTCGTTGCGCATCTAAAATCTCCCCAGAAAATTCTTTTCTTTTTTTTAACGATAATTATTTCATGGTTTAGAGAGTTGAAAACTAGATGAGTTCAAATCTTAAAAGAGATCTCAAATTTCAAGATTCACAAACGCCACTCTTAAAGAAATAAGTTCTAAAATTTGAAGATGCTCCCTTGGAAAAGTGATGTTGAGAAGGGTTTAATATTAAAACAAGAGAATTACATGGAATGAGATTGACTTACCTCTTGAATAATTATAGGGAAGTTGCTTGGATGGTGCCAAGAATATTGAGAGAATGAAAGGATACAAGAAACAATACGGGAACAAGACATATAATAAGAAGTAATGTGTTTATATATTATAGAGTGAAGAGTAGGAAGAGAAAGAATAGATAAGAGAAGGAGATGTTAATGCCATTGAAATGTGTTTTAGGTGTGACAGCTAAAGAAATATCAAGGTAAAGAGGCTGTAGTTAGGTTTTTCACCACTAGTTTTAAGATATGATTTATAATTTAAATTTTAAATTTAGATTTACTATTCTATATTATATTTTTTTATTATGCATTTAAAATTTTAAATTCAGTCATTTAAAGGGTATATTGAGATGTTGAAATCTTATTGGATATAAGATATATGCATTTTATTGACTCCTTGATTCTAGGATTTTAAATTAAAAAATCTCATTATTGTTCTCTATGTGATCACAGTTTGACTTTAATTATATTTTTCTGTCTCTTCTTATTTAGGTTGTCACAGAGTTGTTCGTTTAAGCTATGAAAGCCTCTAAAAATCCTACAACTAATATTTCTTTGATTTTCTTTGGCTTAAAGAAGAAAGTATGATTGTCAGTGTGTAAAGAATGGTAAGAAGTTTGGACAATGTAGCTCACTCAATCCTTGCTTTAATCACAAATTTATTTCTTGACTCTTAAATTGAGTTAAAAGTTACCCTAAAAATTTCTAGAGATTAGCACCAAGTCACCTAATGTTACTAATGAATTTTTATTAATCACTAGCTACCTCGAATATTCAAGAATCACTCAATTAGTTGCATGAATGATTAAATGACCCTTGCCCTTGCACTAATGATAACAATTTGTTCAACTCAGATTTAAACTACCCAACCAATATATATAAAATGCACCAATGTGACTTGTACACATATTGGCAATTATCAATTAATGCAACAAGCGATTGTAATTAAAACCAAAATTCTAGCAACACAGTCATTCATCAATTCATTAAACACCTTTTGAGCATGACAAAATTTCCAAAGAACTAAGGATCCAAAGATACAAATATCGTTGTTCCAAATTACAACTCAAAATCCAATGGAAATAGAGGGAAAGGAATCAGAAATGCTCATTAAATGTGAAGCTTTCTTCTCCTTGGAAATAAAGATTCTAGCCACACATGGAAAGCCTCATCAAGACTCCATTAAAACTCCAAATTCTCACAGCCACAGCACCAGGGGAAAAATTTTGCACTGTAGAATTTTCAGCAAAAACAAGATGATTCCAGTAAGGTTTTGGTGCCGGCATTGAGATGAAGACAACGGTGAAGTCTGATCTTAATTTGGACAACTGGATAAATAGATGTGGAGGGGAGAGTGACCAAGTAGTGAGAGAGAGCCGCAATTTGGGAGCCGAAGAAGCTATGAAGAAGTGGAAAAAAATGCCAAAGTTAATTCCCCCCAAAATAAGAAAGAAGAATGACGATGATTTTTCCGAAAAGAACGTCTTGGAGAAGAATCCCAAAATCATTGAGTCTCGTTTGACAAGGTAAGAAAATGTGACTAAGTTGTGTCAAGTATGCAAGTACTCTGAAGTGGTATGAGTGTATGCATGTTTATGGATGTGTCATGTGTATGAATATGATAAAATGTTTATGAAAATTTATTTGAATGCTGGAAAAAAAAAACTAACAAGAAAAGAAATAAGAAATCAAAATAAGACTAAACTAGACATCTACATGATGTATGATAATACAAGTGAGAAATAAAAATAAATAAATTAGGAAATTAGGAATTGACATGCTTGACTGTATGCTCAAATTAATTCTTCCAAAATTATTATTAGTTACATTTTTATTCCAAAAATTTTCAAAATTAAAAATTAAGTTTGATAAATCCAAATGATGTTTAAAATGCTCAAAATACCCAAACAAGTGTCAAAAACCAAGAGTGAAAGGAATAAAAAATGATGTAAAAATATTATTTTTTTAGAGAATAATCAGGTTATTTACAATGGTTGGGTTACTTTTATTTTCACCCATGATTTTGCTTCTTTTTAAAACCATAATTGCATCAATGTTTTCTTTTCTTTTTCCTTTTGCCGCTTTTCTTTCTTTTCAACACACACCAAATTTCTCCTATTCTTTTTCCATTTCAGCTTTCTGCTTTTCGCTTGTCGGCTTGTCCTATCTTGTAATCTCTTTTGTTTTCTTCTTTCGATTGAGTATCCCATTGATTGCTATTTCTTTTTGTGAGTGACCAGTTGAAAATCTTCAAAATCTGCTCCATATATGTCTTCTTCAAATTTGTCTCTTCTGTGTCATATCTTTTATTGGATGACCTTGCATTTGACGCCACTTGTGATGCTGCATCATTGATGAGAGAGGCCCATTCTTCTTTTATTTTAGTTGTTGCCAATTGTGCCATTAATTTGCTTTTCTCTGCATTGAAATGATGTTGATTCTTCAGCCTTTTGCTTTACTTCTTGCGTTACTCTTTTTAGTCGTCCTTGAATTTTTCTTATGACTGCTTCTTTTCCCGCAAAAGTTTGAATGTATTTATCCCATCATTTTACCTTAAAGGTTTTGACCAGTAAAATATGGAAGGACATGGTTGTCTTTGATCCATTACTGGGAAGCACTATCTCATGAACCATGGTACCCTCATATAATAGAAAAACCATAAGGGTTTTTTTGTTTCTCTAAAATTTGTATTTTCTCTGAAATGATTATAACCTTCTTCCACTATCTTTGGCAAACTGGTCCAAAAATATGGAACCATTCAATGAACCATTTTGGAAAAGTGTTTGGATACTTCTAGTCGAACTAGAAAAACCATGAGTAATTATAATTTTTGTAATACAAAACATTGAACTAGGTTTTTTTATAATCAAAATAATTTTAAACCTGATCCTTGTAATTATCAAGAAATTTTTTTGCTGTATAAGGAGAATACTCCCAAGTGGTGGGAGTAAGGACTTGTAATATCTTTATTAGGCTGTATGGATTTCCTTTAGATTCCTTGTGAGTTATACTAATGGAATTAGTTGCTACTAGAATATACTCATAACAGAGTCTATCTTTTTTCAAACTTTGAGGAATAAAGTTCCAAATTTCTTTTATAGTATAAGGAGGAAAAATGGCTTGGATAGCGTCTACTATTGTTGACTTTCTAAATTCAGGTTCAACTGGACAAACTGTCATGATGAACTCTTTTGGGATATATTGGCTGAACTCTATCTTTTTTGAAGTAATATCTTTTGAAGTAGTGGGTTTTGTTTTGAAGTAATTGCTTGATCATATGTCTGTGGTTTGGAAGATTTTCCTGATATATAATCTTCTATTTTCATTAGTCTGTCTGGCTTTTGAGGAGGGCTGTATTATAGCTTTACCCTTTCCTTTGTCCTTTATACTCATCTTTAATTTTTCCCTCTAAAATTCTCTTATTAAAAAATCAGGTAAAGAATTTTCTTTTCCTTTATAAATTGTATTTTAAAATCAAAACAAGATAAAATAGCTTACAATCTGGCAAAAATCTATTTTGATACAAGATTTTTGACATCTTTTTGTAAAACATCTTTCGCTGCTTTACAATCTACTTTTATTAAAAAATTTGATTTATCAAATCATCTTAAAATTTTGAAACACATAAGACAATTGATAAAATTTTCTTTTTTAATGGTAGAGTATTGCTGTTGAGCTTTAGACCATACTCTTGAATGGAATCTTACTATTTTCTCTTTATCTCCTTCTAACTATTTAAGATTCCTCCATACTCTACTTCTGACGCATCAGTTTCAATTATCTTAAAAGCTATAGGGTTTGCTATTCCTAGACACAGTAGGCTTTTGACTTGAGTTTTTATTTGTTGAACAATTTTTGTCATTTTATCTATCCATTCTAGTTGGTTCTTTTGTAGTCTTTTAAAAAGTAAAGCTATTTTTGTCCTAATGTTTGGTAAGAAATCCGCCACATAATTAAGGCATCCTTAAAACCTTTGTAATTGATTTTTGTCTATGATCTTATTAGGAAATTTTTCTACAAACTCTATGACTCTACTAGTAGGCTTAAGTCTTCTTGATATATTTCCATACCAAGAAATTTGACTTTGGTTTGAAATAATTTTATTTTTCTAGCAGAGACAACTAAACCATTATTTTTTATAGTTTCAAAAAATTGATTTAGATGTTTAAAGTGTTCTTCAATAGAATTGGAGAAAACTAAAACATCATCAATGCATACAATTGTAAATTTACTAAGGGGATTAAATATATCATTCACTATTTGCTGAAATTCTGAATGGGCATTTTTTAAACCAAATGGCATAACATTCCATTCATAATGGCCAAAAGGTACTGTAAAAGTAGTCTTATATCTGTCTTATTCTAATATCTGTATTTGATAGTAGCCAGATTTCATATCAAATTTTGAAAATATTGAAGCATTAGATAATCTTCCTAATAATTTTTTTTATTAGGAATGGGATATCTAATCCATTTCAATATTTTATTTAAATGTTTATAATTAATAACTAATTTTAGAGCTCCTCTTTCTATTTCTGCAGAATTTTGCACATAGAAAGCTGAACAACTCCATGGTGATTTACTTGGTCTTATCAATTTCTTTTCAAGTAATTATTGAATTTATTTTTTACAATATTCAAGTAATTCTTGGTTCATTTGTATAGGTCTAGCTTTAGCAGGGATTTGTTTTTCACTAAAGTTTTCTTCATAGGGTAGTTCAATAGTGTGTTTCTTATGATCCCAAAAGGCATTGGGATGTTCTGAACAAATTTCCTTTTCAAATTTTTCTTTAAGATTATTTATTCTTTGTTGGATCTGTGAGTTTTTATTTGTTCTTCAATTCTTTAATAATGAGTTTCTTTATTTATAAAGTTTATTTGGTTTTGTTTTCTTTTAATAGTGTTTATTCTAAAGATTGATTCTTGTTTTAACATTTTTATTTCTTTATTAACTTGAGGGCTTATCCAATTAAAACAATTTTCTTACCTGCTATTTTTTGTTATACCTTCTATGCCAACTTTAAAAGGTATGATTTGCTCGAGAAAGGGAGTGCCAAGAATGGCAGGTTCACTCAAAGTTTAACCAACATAAATATGTTTTTAAAACATATTCCTTGGTTACAAATGTGAGCATTAGTTAATTTATATTGTATATCAAGACAAGAGTTATTAGCTGTTCCTATTTTTTCGTAAGTCTTTTCATAATATTTAGTAGGGATTAATCCCTCTTGATACAATTCATGTCAATGCCAGAATCTACTAAAACTGCAATAGTTTTAGAAAATTCTTGATTAATTACTAGATTCGCCTGGCAATACCATTTTCTAATAGTAATTTGAGATACTATATTTATGTGTCTATCTTGATTTATTTCTATGGATAATTCATTAATATCTTCATTGTTTTCTTCTAGATCGGGTTTGACTAAAAAAGCTTTTATGCGAAATGTTTCAATATCTCTTTGTATTTCATTATTTTGTAATTCTCTGATTTCTTGTTTAATGATTTTAATTTCTTATTGTAGTTCTTTTATTCCTACTGGTTTATTATTATTCTTTTCAAACCTTTTTAATATGTTATTTAAATTGATTGGTTCTATTTGGTTACAATTATCTTCCTCTTTATTTAGAATGTCTTGTATTTTTAATAAATATTGGTTTTTTATGTCTTCATCTTGAATTTTATCAATTATTTCTATTATTTCAGAAGAAGAGGGCTTTCACAAGTTGTTATTAAAAACAAAAGATGGACTTTTAATTATTTTTTTAATTTTATCCTTTATATAAGATAATTTCTTTCTTTCTTGCTTTTTTTTTCCAGAAACATCAATAATTTAACTTCTTTTCTTTTATTTTAGTGAAGTAGTTAAAACTAACTTATATATAGAATCCAATGTAGTAAATGGGAGCATAATAATTAGGAAAAGAATATGATCAACTAGCATTAATGAATGTATGAAACAACAATGATTTCATAACACAGGGAGTATACACACACAAGTACCTAGTACTTGTTGATGATATCCCTAAAAGGAGCATTATACGAGTAGAAAGCACTCTTATTCCAACACACACAAACATATAATGTAAGCATTATTTAGGTTTTCAATGATGAACATGATCATCAGCTAATTAATTGACAGCGGGTGGCTTCTACTTTGAAGTGACTTTGCATGAGCAACAGAGATCCCTGGGATCATAAATAACTCAATGCAAACCAAAAACACAACTAATAACAACTTGGCTAACATCTTACTCCCTGTGAAAAAAATGAATTAAAAAACTCTGTGTTAATCAACATAAAAATGCATTAATTGTTTTTCATTAAAGTAAATTATGAATGGTGATTTAGAGAATTTGTAATAAATGCTTATTCAAATATATGATTTTTCTTATAAAAAAAATACAAGTCAAAAGTGATAGTTTCTCTTTTGCTAAAAAAAAAAGTGATAGTTTTTCTATCAATTAAAATTAGAGGAAGTAATTGCTTAGGGTTTATTTCTCTTTGGTGTGGAATGTAGATAGCACGTCTGGGAGTTCTTTGACCTTTTACAATGTTGCATTTCCCATCTCATCACTACCAGTGATGTCATTGATTGAATATAGTTGGTGTCTGAAAAAGTTTGGGAGAATGATAGATAAGTCCAAGGGGACCAATTAATTCAAATTAAGTCCCAAGTGACAAACTTCTTGTGGTGAATTAATACATGGATGAAGAATAAACAAATTTATTTTTTTATTAAAATTTAGAATGTAGTTGCAAATTCATCACAATGAGAAACTTAATTTGAATTAAGGGGACCTATCTATCATTCTACCAAAATATTTCAAGGGTCAGATCATAATAGTTATTATCAATGTTGAAAGAAGTAAGTAAGAACTAAGGAGGTATTCAACCAATTGGGTCAGGTCAGGTATTAATCAAGATTGGACCAATTTTAATTAAAATAATATAAAATTTAAGAATATTATGCAAAACTAAAATATTTTAGATAATATTTATTCATACTTCTTATAATACATAGCAAATTTATGGTTAATCCCATCAACATTATAACAAAACTATTAGTTGTTACGTTCATCACAAATCATCACCAAAATTTACAAGGATATTTTAGTTTGAACATTTAAATTTCAGATATAATTATTATGATTAACCAACTTTGTTGAACTATGTGACTTGGTTACAATTTTCTTATATTTAAAAATAGAGGAAATACGTCACATTAATTTTATATTTAGAAATTACCATTGAATAATCATTTAGATGTGTTTGTGTGTGTAAAACATTAGAGAAAACCAATAACAAGACATATAAAACATAAAATGGCATTGTTTTGGATCATTGATTTTTTTAAAAAAAATCATAAATTGATTCTTCATTAGTTTTATCAATTTTTATTAGTCTTGACAAATTCTGTCCTGGTTCACTTTTCCTCTAATTCTTAAAATCAACTACACTAGACTATAGGTTAGTTATTGGTCAAACCAGTCATATCAATTCCATTATGACAATCATGGTTATTATTTCTAAGTTATTTGATGACCTATTGGGATTGACATTGAAGTTTGGGTTGGGATAAATTTTGATTCCACTTTTGTCATTGAAGAGTTGAACATACTTCTTTTGTCTTTTTTATAAGAAGCCCTTGTCAACTATTTTCATGAGATTAAAAAAATTAGCTGCAATTAGTTAAATGTATTTTTTATGATTAATATAAGATTACCAATGTTACATTTTAAAATTTTAACTCCAACTAAAGTCCAGCCCAATACCTAAAATACTTTAATAGAATAATTCCTAATCTTAACCATTCCTTTCTTAAATTTGCTATTAGAAAGTGTAGATATATGGAGTAAAGAAACTTACCTTTGTTAAAACGGATGACAGTACCTCCAATAGCAATGCTTGGACTTATTTTTGTTTCATGGTAACCTGATCACAATGATGGATACGAGTGTTTGATGCATAGTAGATGCACTAGAACTTCTTGAGAGAGAAGAGGGAGAGAAGCACTCTATGTGAGTTTTCTAGAGAGGAGAGTAAAAACTAAATGTGCGTGTGTTATGTCAGATCACCCAATATCTCACTTATTGATAATGGGTGGTTACTTTGTTTATTTAAAAACAAAGTAACTATTGCCTCCAAATACAGTAACCACTATAAATATAATTATTAAATAAATAATTATTCAACCCAATATGGGCCCCTACTCACTTGGCCCAATTCATCAAGAGAAAATCCAACATCTCTCGCTCACATTTAATGGATTGTTTCTCATGTTCACACTAGGTGCTCTATCGTGATTGTGTGGGCATGCTATCTTTCTTTGAGTGTTCTTGTACTAGAAATCCTTTATGGACTATCACAACACCACTCCTTTGTTGATTTGCTCTTGAATTAATAATGTCTCTTGAATGTCCTAGATTTACCTTATATACACTTTTCTCCAAACCAATTAATTTCTCTTCAATTAGTATAAAACTCAAATTGCCTTTCTCCATGTGCAGTATCCACATAATTTTTTTTAAAAAATGAAAACAATTATCGAACAAAATTCAATCCTATTTATTGAAAAAAAATTATTATGTGTTATAATTAAAAAAACTCTTATAACATTTCAATAACTTGATATCAAATTGTGCTATAAAAGTATATATCTCATTTTAAGAGGTTCAATCATTTTTTAAATTATATGGGAAAGTTAAAAGTTTGAGATGTCGAGTGGGATGTTATGGATGTAAAATTTCACAGATTACTCTTATATTTATATTTTAAATAAATAGTTAAAACTGTTTTTTTTAAACGAAAAAAAAAACAGGAGATTGACAAGAGATATGTGATACTTAATGCCAATATTTCAACGACACTTGCAGATAATACCTTCCCTTGGTCCTCTAGAATCACGGCCAAGATTTTTCTTTGTTTTTTTTTTATACATTCAATAATTGTATAACATTAATTAGTTAGTTAATTTATCTGGTCTATTATTTCGATCGGTACCGTTTATATGTTATACAATGTGATGTGATCTGAAGTTAAAAGAAGAACGAAAGCGTGCACTGCTTGATCAAGATTATTATGAATGGGAAAAAACATAAAAGATAGAGATACAAAAATGGCTGGAGTTGAAGACAAAAGTTTAAAGAGAAGAAGTTCAATGAAATTAATTAATAAGATTAGAGGAATGACATTACACATCAAAACATCCTTTCATTAATGATATTCACATCACAAAAAATTATGTATGTATGTATGTATACTCATGATCATGATTCAATAATTTAGCGCCATCAACTCTTTGAACTTGCATGCATTATATTATGCATAAGCTAATATACTTAGATTATACATATGAATTCATAATCATACAACAATGCATAGCCTCACTAAACTTGACAAGCTCGTAATTCCAAAGCAAGTCATATTCATACTATCTTCCCATATAGGTGAGTATATAAGTGTAAAAATATAGACATGTCACCTTGCCCTGCATTAATGTAAGAAGGTTCACTTCATTATACTCTTAACTTGTCAACTATGTGTTTATAAATGTCTAACCATGTCAGATATTATTCTCTCAGCCAAGTCCAAAAGCATCCAGGCCCATAAGGATATTAGCCTAAAAGGCTTTTAACTAACATATAGCTTTCTTTTACAATTATTTACTTTATTCTTATTTATATAGACACACGGTTATCATCTTGTGTATTAGGGTTTTCACCCTAATCCTATACCTAGTAATAAAGCACCTTAGGCCCTGTGAGCCTCTTTACACTATTCTATAATTTCCTTTTTTTTATCTTGGTATAGAGCTTCTAGGCACATAGCCATGGCTGACAAAAGCTCTAATGTGTCTCCTCATACTCCGAAAACACCATTAGCTATACAAAACTCTTTTTCTCAGCCTCAAACTTGTTTAAAAATTTCTATAGGCTCAAATGGCTTTTCTCAAGGCTATTCAGTTAAGCTGGACCAGACTAATTACACTTTTGGTCTACCTATGTCCTTCCCACCATTAAAGGACACAAGCTTAAAGGTTTTCTTACTAGTATGAGTGTTTGTCCTCCTTAATTTATCATTGAAAAAATATCTCTAAACTCAATCCTAATTTTAAGGATTGGGTTGCTGCTGACCAGCTCCTTTTTAGTTGGCTCTTAACCACCCTAACTCTTGATGTTTCTACTGAAACGACTGATGTTTCTACCTTTGTTGGTCTCTGGGCTGCTGCTCAAAAGATTACTGCTACTTAAAATAAGGCTAGGGTCCTTATGTTGCATACTGAACTTCAACACATGCGTAAGGGGTCTTCTACCATGCATGAATATCTTGCCAAGATGAGAGTCTCTATTTGAAAGCTTAGTTGTAGCTGGCAGTCCATTCCTTATGCAGATTTTTTGCTTCAAATCCTTACTAGCCTTAATGGAGAATACAATGCAATTGTTGTTTAGCTTTTCAAGGATGAAGATATATTGGATTGATTTTTTTCAAGCTACTTTTCTCACCTTTGAGTCTTGTTTATGCAACTTAATTAGGTTTCTCAGATGAATGTTACTTTCTAAGTTCGCCAATCTGCTGCTGTCCTGATTACACTTGTGGTCTTAGAGAGGTGGTCATAGTGGTCAGAACACTCTAGGAAGAGGGAGAACTGGACGAAACAATAACAAACCATTCTATCATTTATGTGAAAAGTCTGGTCATCATGTGAAGAATTGCTTTAAGAGTTTGATCATTCTTTTAAACCTCCATCTTCTTCTAATAGAAACTCTCTTGATGATTTTAGCAATCAAAATGATTGTTTTTATGCATCTCCTAAAGTTGTGAAGGATGATTCCTGGTATTTGGATAGTGGTGCTACTACTCATGCACTACTAGAAAAATAAACTTACAAGTGCGCTTCTGAAGTGCTCCTTTAGCTGTACAGAGCGCTTTAAAAAGAACTCCTATAAAAGTGGCTTACGAGAGCGCTCTTGAAGGAAGTGCGTCCTATAAAAGTGGCCTACAGGAGTGCTTTCATTAAAGTGTGCTCTGTAAGCATTAGTGATACCATTCAGAGCACTTATGATTAGAAGCACTCCCGTATGTATAATTTTTTGTTAAAAAAAAAAATTCCTCCCCCTTATCACACATTGTCTAAAAATTAATTTCACAAAACTCACAAATTTTTCATCACAAAGTCTTTGAAACATAATAATTAACTTGTAAAATATATTACAACCATAATGATTGTTATCACTAATACATGAGTCTTTGAATAGGCAATCTATTTGCCAAATTAACTAGGAGAAAAAACACAACATTGATAACGATAAAGTACATGGTGGCTTTATGATAGAAACACATTTGTTACCCACTTTTATTTGTCAATTAGGACCATTTTATTAATGATTTATCACCTTCAAGTGCACACATTGCATTAGATTTGGAACTTTGCCTAAGTTTCTAAGATCAGTGTACTAGGGGCATTTTGGTCCAAAAAATGAACTTTGAGAAAATGTACAAGAAAAATTGACAAAGTGCATTTTATGTCCAGTTGATGAATGGTGAAATTATATTTTTAAAATTCATTTTAGTTTGGGAGTAATTAAATAAAAAAGTCAACACTTTCTTAAGTGTCTTAGTTTGTCCTAGTTTTTGGTTTGCCTTTGTGTGAAAATTTTTATATAATTTTGTGCAGCCTGAAACTTGGTTAATTTAATAAATTCTCCCTTCTAATTATGAATTTAATTCTGGACATGAATTAGATTTTATTATATCATATTGCTATTAATTGAATTATGTGATTTATGTGACATAGGTGGCATGTGACTTGTGCATCAATTGGGCAATTGAGGTCAACACTCCTTGAGGACAATGGCTGATGTTTGCACGTGAATTATGATTATTTTGAGGGATTAGATCAGCTAAAATGATGTGGATGACACATGGGAAATTAGGCACACATTGGAATCATCTACAACCCAATAGGAAGTTGCCACCTTGCAAGTGTGACAAGGCTCCCATTTACATTTTAATTTCTTTTTCCTTATTTTAATTAAGCTTCAGCTGATGGGAGACACCAAGGAGCACACCATTTTAAGTCCAAATGGGATCCAACACATATCTCATTCATCTTCCACATTCTCTCTCTCTTGTTCATAGTGTTCTTCATTTTCTCTCTTTGTTCTTCATTTTCCAGCACCCTAACCTCCATTTTCAGCCACAAAAACCTCCAAAAACTCATACCATTCTTCTCCTCTCTTCATTTTCGTTCCATCCCTTCCATTTTCACAAGGATTGAAGCTCATTTCCATCATTCAAGAGCTATGGAGTTTGGCCTTCACAAGCAATCACTAGGGTTCTTGAAGATGAAGATTAGCTAAGTTTCTTTGTGGAATCCTAGAGAGATGAAGATGGAGAATGAGTCTTGAGCTTCAAATTGGCTAAGTTCTTTTGTTTCCTATCCTCTTCTCTTTTTACTAGATGGTTAGATTCCTAATCTAGGGTCTAATCATCTTAGCTTATAAATTCTAATTTGAATTGATGTTGATGTAAGAGAGAGGATTGTTTCATTTAATTTCTCCTTGGACAGCCATGACTGAATTTGCCACTCTTTGTTTGGCACACAATTTGTGTTTTTCAATTAGTGAATTTCTTGTGTTAATATTGCATAATCTTGTGTGTGTTAATGCTTGTGTTGTTGAGTAGCTTGACATAATCTTGTGGTGTTAATGCTTGTGTTGTTGAGTAGCTTGACATAATCTTGTGGTTGTGTCTTGATTGATTGTGTTTGAGTGTTGTGCTGTTGAGAGAGGATTTTGAGTGAATCACTTGGCTAATGTCTTCACCAATTGGTTAATTGAACTAGGGACTTTAATCTAAGACCTAGGGAGGTTAGCTAATTAGGTTTAATTGGCTTAGGATAATTTCTTAAGTCATGACAGCTTTAGTCAAGAGGAAAGGGAAGCTAAACTTAGCCTAATCATGAGAAGATAATGAGTCCCAAAATCAACTAATCTCTAGGGTTCCATTATTGTAAAAAGGGAAGTTCATTTCACTCACTTTTACTAGCATTTAATTACTTGCCACATTAGGTAATTAGTTTAGATAATTAGCTAGATAACTAAATTCCTACAAACTTTGGTTGATTTATTTCACTAGATAACTTTCAATTAGACTTAAAATCATTCCTTGGGAGATGACCTAGGGTTGGCCCTATATTGCATTAGGGTTAGTTTTAGTGTAATTTGAGGATAAGCGACTAATTTCCTATCACTTATTTTAAAGGATTATATATATATAGCAAAGAAGAGAAGACAAACATAGAAGCCTAATAATGGAGTAATATGATGTAATATGACTGTGGGAAGGCTTTTTAGTTGTTTGTGGGAGGTGGATTCTCACCATATAGCAAACTTTTAAAACTAAGAGGCAAAGTGAGAATCCCAACCTAAACATTGATATGTGGTTGAGAAGGACCAAATATCTTTTCAATTGTTTTCGATTCCTTCTTGAGTTTCTCTTTATAATCATCTTCAATTTGCTTCAGATGAGACTCAACAAACAAGGCAATGTGTTTGAACTATAAGCCTTCTCTCTTATCTGAAATTCATCTTCCAAACGTCAGAAAACCACATGTAT